>NC_066544.1:14415152-14562652 GCF_024679095.1 Eriocheir sinensis
TCCCTTCGTCTACTCCCCTCATTCCATTCCCTTTCCTCCCTCCCCTTCCTTCCTCCTCACCCTTCCATCAGTCTGTCATTTGAGGGGACGGGAACGGATGGGCCGGGCGTAAACAGCGGTCGGCCGTCACCTGCAGACTACACGGGCATAAACACGTTGACCGCCCAGGTAAACACACGCACCTGCCCGCTCCGCCGCCGCCGCTCCGTCACAGGTGTGTTGTGGTGAAGGAGCGAGAGTGTTTTAGTTGTGTTTGTTGTTTGTTTGTGTTGGTGTTAATAAGGTGTTTGTGCTGTTTTGATTTGTTTGTTTGTTATTACTGCGGTGTTGTTTTTCTTCTTCGTTTTATTGTTAGGTATTGTTTTTTTGTATTATTTTTATTATTTTTAGTAGTCGTGGGGGTGGTAGTAGTAGTAGTAGTAGTAGTAGTAGTAGTATCATTAGTAGAAGTAGTAGTAGTAGCAGTAGTAGTAGTAGTAGTAGTAGTATGCCCCTTCTTTCCGTCCGTCTCTCTCTCTCTCTCTCTCTCTCTCTCTCTCTCTCTCTCTCTCTCTCTCTCTCTCTCTCTCTCTCTCTCTCTCTCTCTCTCTCTCGGGAAGCCCACAGAATTCCCGTGCACTAACAGGATTCACCCACAAACCTCCTTGCTGTCTGTCTGTCTCTCTCTTCACCACCACCACCACCACCACCACCATCATTATCACCACCACCACCATGATCATCACCACCAAAGTAAAAGGAATAGGTAAGGAATGAGAGAGAAGGTGAAGGGAAGGGAAAAATAAAGGGTTGAGAGGAAGTAAAGGTAAGGTAAGGTAAGGTAAGGTGAGGTATGGTAAGGTAAGGTAGGGTAGGGTAAGGTGAGGTATGGTAAGGTAAGGTATGGTATGGTATGGTATGGTAAGGTAAGGTAAGGTAAGGTATGGTAAGGTAAGACAAGGTAAGGTATGGTAAGGTAAGGTATGGTAAGGTAGGGCAAGGTAAGGTAAGGTAAGGTAAGGTATGGTAAGGTAGGGCAAGGTAAGGTAAGGCACAGGAGGATCAGAAGAAAGGTTGAAGGAGATCGGAAACTCTATAAGCGAGGAACGTATAAGTTAAGGAAAGATAAGGTAAGGTAAGGTAAAGTAAGAGTGGGGCAAGGTAAGGCAAGGTAAGGAACAGGAGGATCAGAGGAAAGGTTGAAGGGGATCGGAAACTCTATAAGTGAGGTAGGTATAAGTTAAGATAAGGAAAGGTAAGAAAGAGAATCCAAGGTAAAGGTGAGGGGGATCAGAACCTCTATTGGCCATGGGGGAAAGGAATCCAACCCCTTCCACCTCGCCGCCAGGAAATGTCGCGATGATTCACAGAAAGGCGGGATAATTTTAGTTACTCTCTCTCTCTCTCTCTCTCTCTCTCTCTCTCTCTCTCTCTCTCTCTCTCTCTCTCTCTCTCTCTCTCTCTCTCTCTCTCTCTCTCTCTCCCCGATTCCTGTTCTCTCCCTTTCTCATGTCCTTCCTTCCTTCTTTCCTTCTTCCTCTTCTCTGACCTCCTTTTCCTGTCATTCCTTCCTCCTCCTCCTCCTCCTCCTCCTCCTCCTCCTCCTCCTCCTGTGAATTTTCCCTCCGGCCTTCTTCTTCTTGCCCATTATGTCTTTCTCCTTCCTTTCGTCTCCAGTTACTCCTCCTCATCTTCTTCCTCCTCCTCCTCCTCCTCCCCCCGCCTTCATTCCTTCCTCCGTATATTCCCAAATCTTAACTTTTTTCGTCCAATTATTTTTTTTCATTTTCCTTTACACTCCTTTTCGTTAATATATTTTCCTGTTTTCTTTGTTTTTGTTTTTATTATATTTTTTTTGTCTTGTTTTTTTTTTCTTTTGTTCAATTTCAGTTTTTGTGGGTTTTCTTTTTTTTCTTTTCTTTTTCGTTCTTAAATTTACTTCATATGAAATTAATCTTTTTATCTTTCGTCTTTTTTGTCGTTTTTCTACATCATTTCTTTTTTGTCCTCTTCTTTACTTTCTTTACTTTTTTTCTTTCCTGCTTTCTTCCTTCCTTTAATTTTCTTTTTTTCCTTCTCTTCCTCCTCCTCCTGTTCCCTTTCTGTTATCCTCTCTATCTCCTTCTCTCTTTTATCCTTTCTACCTCCTCCTCCTCCTTTCTTATTTTTTCCTCCATTTTCTGCCTCCTCATTTTTTCCTTTCTTATTTTTTTTCCTCCATTTTCCGGCTTCCTCCTCATTTTTCCTTTGTTCCTCCTCCTCTTTCAATTTTTCCTCTCTTCCTCTGTTTCCTTCACCCCCCACCACCATCATCTCCTCCACCTCCACTTTTCCACTGTTTCCTCACTTTCTGCCTTGTTCTCTTCCTTTCTTCCACCACCCCCACCACTCCACCACCTCCTCCTCTTCTTCTTCCTCTTCCTCCTCTTCCATCCGATTAGCCCATCTGCTTCCTCCCTCCCTCCCTCCGTGACGAGCTGGCTGTGTACAACGATCCACACAGCCTCCCATCACCACGCCCCGCCCACACCGCCACCGCCACGCCCACCACACGCCCACCCACACTGCAGTCACACCCCCACACCTCTTCCACCCTCACCCTGATCCTCCCTCCCCTTCATATCCCTTCCCTCACCTTTCCCCACTTTTATCTCCCTTATATACAGCATCTTAGCATCATGGTCTCTCTTATCTCATCAATTTTCTCTCTTTTCTCATTTTTTCTCCTCTCCATATGCTCTCTCTCTCTCTCTCTCTCTCTCTCTCTCTCTCTCTCTCTCTCTCTCTCTCTCTCTCTCTCTCTCTCTCTCTCCCTTCTCTCACCTCCATATGCTCCTTCTCCTTCTCTTCCCTTCCTCACCTCTATCTCCCCTACGCAGCATCCAAGCATCATCATCTCTTTTATCTCATTTATCTTTTTGCTAATCTTCTCTCCCTCACCCAGTTTCCACATCTTCTTTCTCCCTTCCCTTTCTCCCCTTCATCATCTCTCTTATCTCCTTGTCTCAATCTTTATCTTCACTATCTTTCCTTACTTTCTTACTTTCTGCCTCCTTTTACCTTCCCTCCATATCCCCTTCCTTGCCTACCTTTCTCCCCTCCGTCTCCCAACATCCCAGCATCATCATCTTCCTTATCTCACTGTTTCCATTCTTATCTGAGCTATTTTTCCTTCCTCCCCTCCGTCTCCCTTACTTACAGCTTTCTCCCCTCTCCCCAGTGACCCTGTAGAAGCCCCCATTATATAGAGTTGGGGGGGGGGAGTCCTAGTTCCAGCATCACCTGACTATCAAAACAACACCTGTGCTCCCTGCCTCTTCCTCCCCTCCCCCTTCCTCTTTCTCCCCACCCCCCATCTGAAGGTTATCCCCTCCTCCTCTCCTTTATCTCCCGTCTTTATCACTCTTCTTTCTTTTCCTTTTTCTTCAGTTCTTGTTTTTCTTCCTCGGATGTCGTTTTAACTATTTTTCTTCTTTTAATTCTTTTCCTTTTTTTCTCATTCTTCATAACTATCTTTTTCTGAGTTTTCTTTTCAGCTTTTTCTTGTTTTTTTTTCGTCCTCCATCATTATCACCATCCTCCCCTTTTCTTCCTTTTCCTTCTCCCCTTTTTTATCACTAATATCAACATCCTGCTCACTAATCTTCTCCTCCTCATCCGTCTACATCACTCGTTTTCTCCCTTCATCCACCATCATCCCCACCTCCTCGTATACAACATTCCACATCTTACACCCAATCACTCCATCGCTCCCTCTTCCATCCTCCACATTTTGCACTCCATACCTCCCTCCTCCTCTCTTCCACCTGCCTGCCAACTAGCTGCCAATGTCACCCCAGCATCCTCAGGGCCGCTTGGAAGGCAGTGCCACGCTCCACCGACTCCAGAATCCCAAACAGCCGCAGTGCCAACCTTACCTAAGAGATGCGAATGGGGCCAGGGCTGTGTGTGTGTGTGTGTGTGTGTGTGTGTGTGTGTGTGTGTGTGTGTGTGTGTGTGTGTGTGTGTGTGTCCCTGTCTCTGTTTCTGTGTGTCTCTGTCCCTGTTTCTGTGTCTGTGTCTGTGCACATGTCTGTCTGTTTCTGTCTCTGTCCCTGTCTGTCTATTTGTGTGTGTCTGTGTTCCTGTCTGTCTGTTTTTGTGTCTGTCCCTGTCTGTCTGTTTGTGCCTGTCTGTCTTCCTCTCTCTCAAGCCTAAAGAAAAATATGGATAAGATAATACAGTTTGAGAGATAGAAAGACACAAACAAATACACAGACAAACGAACAGAAAGATACGCAGACATACTAACAGACGGATAAGTAATGGCAAAGACAGACACACAGACAGACAAAAATACAGAACGTCAGACAGGCAGTTATACAGACAAGCCAACCAGACAGATAAAAATAGCCACAGACACAGACTAACAGACACACACACACACACACACACACACACACACACACAAAGGCACAGTGCACAACGTTCTGCTCCTTCCATCTTTATCAGCAGTGCCACAAGCCCCCCTCCCCCCCTTCACTTCTTCCTCTCCCCTCCCCTCCCCTTTAATCACTTCAATCTCTTCCCTCTCCCCTCCCAAAACATCTCTTCCCACCACAATTCCCCTTCCCCTTCCCTCCCCTTTACAAACCCTTCCCCTCCTCTCCCCTCCCCTGCCCCTTAATCACTTCAATCTCTTCCCTCTCCCCTCCCAAAACATTCTTCCCACCCCAATTCCCCTCCCCCTTCACCACTACCTTTTCCCCTTTCCCTCCCCTTAACAAACCCTTCCCCTGCTCTCCTATCTCCCCTTCCAAAACATTTCCTCCCACCACATACCTTCTCCCCCTCTACACTCTCCCCAATACCCCTCCACTACCCTTCCCTTCTCCTTAAACAAATCAATTTCTCTCCCCCCCTTCACAGCATCCCTCCCCTTTATCTCCCCCTTTCCTCCACCTCTCCACTTCTACCCAGCAACGAACACCTCTCCGTCCTCTGCACCCAATACCATACGTGCCAACACACACACACACACACACACACACACACACACACACACACACACACACACACACACACACACACACACACTATACAAGCAGAGGTGCACAAACAGACATAAACAAGCCGACAGTCAAGACACACACAGATGCAATCGGGGCGCGGCATAAAACACACACACACACACACACACACACACACACACACACACACACACGGACGCAGTGACCTTGAAAATAGATCGGTTGGGTTGCTTTGTCCCCCCCCCCCCCCCTCTCTCTCTCTCTCTCTCTCTCTCTCTCTCTGGTGACAATAATGATAATAATAATAATAAAAAATAACAATACAAATATAACAATGGCCGCTGATAAAGAAAGGGGACGTCTCTCTCTCTCTCTCTCTCTCTCTCTCTCTCTCTCTCTCTCTCTCTCTCTCTCTCTCTCTCTCTCTCTCTCTCTCTCATTTTTTTTTTACTTCCCTCCCATAATTTCTTCTTGCAATTTTCCCATCCTCTCTTCTTCCTCCTCCTCCTCCTCCTCCTCCTCCTCCTCCTCCTCCTCCTCCTCCTCCTCCTCCTCCTCCTCCTCTTCCTCCTCCATCTGGGTGTGAGCGGTCATTAGGCACATTTTTCAGTTGTTGCCGAGAGAGAGAGAGAGAGAGAGAGAGAGAGAGAGAGAGAGAGATCGCGGAGGATAATATATACACACGGATTAAATCTTCTACTTAACCTCCTCCTCCTCCTCCTCCTCCTCCTCTTCCTTTTCCTCCTCCTCCTCCCATTCCTCCCATTTCCCTTCCTTGGCACTCAGCGTTGCCCAGAACGATCCCACGGTGTCACACACACACACACACACACACACACACACACACACACACACACACACACACACACAGAGGCAGATCACGAGAAGGATGATAATTGAAGAGATATCGAATACGAGGAAAAAAAGGAAAAAAATAATGGAGGAAGAGGAAAATGTGGAAGAGAAGGAGGAGGAAGAGGAAGAGGAGGAGGAGGCGGAGGAGATATGAAGGGGCGTATGGATAAGATAAAGTATTCAAATGATTGCGTGATGACTAATTGACTGACTGAATGACTTACTGATTGACTTACTGATTGACTGACTGACTGACTGATTGACTGACCTGGCTACCTTCTCTTCCCTCCCTTCCTCCCTATCTACCTACCTACCTACCTTATCTTGCTTAATACGGTAGATTTAATACAGAGAGAGAGAGAGAGAGAGAGAGCGCACAATTGCCAGTGACACGCAAGTCTGCAAAAAAATTAAGGGCCTCTTTTTTTTTTCACTTTCATGTCTTATATACCACAGAGAGAGAGAGAGAGAGAGAGAGAGAATGGACACACAAGACAAGTAACTTACAACTGTCTTCATCCTCTCCTCCTCCTCTTCCTCCTCCTCCTCCTCCTCCTCCTCCTCCTCCCTCATAACAATACTGCCCTTTCACAGCCTCCTTGACATTCGCTTCCGGAGTGTGATGAGAAAGGGAGATGAAGAAGGGAGATGAATGGGAGGAGAGGCGAAGAAGGGAGGAGGAGGAGGGGAGGGAAGAGGAGAGATTAAAAGAAGAAGAAAAGGAAGATACTGCGGAGATTGTATGTTTTGGAGGAGGAGGAGGAGGAGGAGGAGGAGGAGGAGGTGGAAAAAAACGTACATTATATATCTTCATGAAATTCTTATATATATTTTCCTTCACATTCTTCCCTAAATCGCATCCAGTAAATTCCTCTCTCTCTCTCTCTCTCTCTCTCTCTCTCTCTCTCTCTCTCTCTCTCTCTCTCTCTCTCTCAATGAAGGTCGTGCATTTATTTTAAGTGTGGAGGGGAAGGGGAAGAGGAGGAAGGGGAGGAGGAAGGGGAAGGGGGAAGAGGGGGCAGTGACTCATTTTCCCAGTGCTCCCCTTCCCTTCCCTCCCCTTCCTTTCCCTCTCCCCTCCCCTTATTTCCCCTCCCTTCCCCATTCCCTTCAGCACGTGGCAACCAGCTGACGCCCCTTCCTCTTCTCCCCTTCTCCCCCTTTCCAATCCCCTCCCCTTCCTCCCTTCCCCCTCAACTGATGTACCCTTTACCTCTCTCTCTCTCTGGCCAGGTGTAATCTCTCTCTCTCTCTCTCTCTCTCTCTCTCTCTCTCTCTCTCTCTCTCTCTCTCTCTCTCTCGCCAGGTGTAACAGGAGGCATGGCAGGTGGAGCTCCCTTTGATCACCTGTAATTAACTTTTTCCTCCACCTGCAACCACATACTCTCCCTGTCCATCCACCCATCCATCCACTCTAAAAATATCTTCAATTATCTATGCACTTATTCATTTCACTCTCCCTTTTGTTACGCATCTATAAATATCTTGAAGTAATTATATATTTTACTAATTCTATCAATCTTATTCAAACTCATAAATCCCTTCACTGTCTACTAATATTATTCCCTCTTCTGGCGTCTATAAAAATCCACAACTGTCATTATCTATTTGTCCATCCTTCTCTTATCTACAAATCCCATCAACTGTCTATCTACGTATTCCTTTATTTTCCACTCATTTCTTATCTATCTTTTTTTTATTTACTTATTATCTTGTCATTGCAGAGACGAGACAGAGACAAAACACACACCATCAATATGTATCTATATATCTCACGCTTTACTCACCTGTTCTCACCTGCCCTTTTTTTGTTTGTTTTTTTACAGTGAAGGAAATATCTCCAGGGCAAAAACAGAAAGCAATAATGAAAAGCCCGCAAATCACTGTTCCCATAAAAAAAAGAGATAAGAGGAGTGCCCAAAAGAGGTCAATTTCGGGAGGAGCCATGCCCTGATACTCTTCCTCGTCCTCCATATCTTTGCAGTTCACCTCATCTACCTGTCATCTGTCATTTCACCTCACCTCGTTATTCATTATCCCTTATCATTATACATCTCCATTAAACATCTCTCCCATTATGCTCCCAACTCAAAATCTACCTTTCTCCCTCTCTACATCTTCGCCCTTTCTTCCTTCCTTCTTCCTCATCCGTCACTAACCTAACCTAACTTAACATAGCCTAACCTAACCTAACTTAACCTAACCTAACCTAACTTAACCTAACCTAACCTAACCTATCCTAACCTAACCTGACCCTTCTCGCCCTGTAACCAACCACTTCTCCCATTATACTCCCAACTCAACATCTACCTCTCTCCCTCTCTCTACATCTTCGCCCTTTCTTCCTTCCTTCCTCCTCATCCGTCACTCTCTTAACCTAACCTAACCTAACCTAACCTAACTTAACCTAACCTAACCTGACCCTTCTCGCCCAATAACCAACCACCTCTCCCATTATTCTCCCAACTCAACATCTACCTTTCTCCCTCTCTACATCTTCGCTCTTTCCTCCTTCCTCCCTCCTCATCTGTCACTCTCTCAGCCTAACCTAACCTAACCTAACCTAACCTAACCCTTCTCGCCCAATAACCAACCACCTTTCCCATTATTCTCCCAACTCAACATCAACCTTTCTCCCTCTCTACATCTTGGCTCTTTCCTCCTTCCTCCCTCCTCATCTGTCACTCTCTTAGACTAACCTAACCTAACTTAACCTAACCTAACCTGACCCTTCTCGCCCAATAACCAACCACCTCTCCCATTATTCTCCCAACTCAACATCTACCTTTCTCCCTTTCTACATCTTGGCCCTTTCCTCCTTCCTTCCTCCCCATCCGTCACCCTCTTAACCTTTTCCTCCTTCTTCTTCTTAACCTCCTCTTGCCCTGTAAACAACCACCTCAGTCTCTCCTCTTCACCTTCATCTCCACCTGCAGGGAACAATGGGGCCTCTGTAGCACCCCTTCCCCCCCCCCTCTTCTTCCCCTCTCCATCATCCTCTCCTCCGCTCCTACACCTACGCCTGCAGACACCACACACACATACGCACTAACACACACACATGCACACACACACACACACACACAATCCACACACCCTCTTCTTCCTCCTCCTCCTCTCATCTCCATCCTTCTTTTTCCCTCTCTTATTCCTCCTCTTATGGGAGATGAAGCCTCTCTCTCTCTCTCTCTCTCTCTCTCTCTCTCTCTCTCTCTCTCTCTCTCTCTCTCTCTCTCTCTCTGGTGTCTTTCTTCTTCCTCCTCTCTTTTTTTTTCTTACGTGTTTTTTTTCTTCTTCCTTTTGTTTCTCTGTTGATGTTATTCTTGCCGTTACTTTACTGTTGTTTCCTTTACTCTCTCTCTCTCTCTCTCTCTCTCTCTCTCTCTCTCTCTCTCTCTCTCTCTCTCTCTCTCTCTCTCTCTCTTTCACCTGTATACCTTGCCACCCCTCATCTAGACCCCTTCCCCCTTCTCCTCCTCCTCCTCTCCTCTTCTTCCTCCTCCTCCTCCTCCTCCTCCTCCCCTCTCCCATCTACTCTATCACATAATCATACCCTTTACACGCCCAGAAGCCCTCTTCCCCTTCTTCTCCCCTTCCTCCTCCTCCTCTTCCAAGCCCTTCTCGTCCATAATTGCCATCTCCTCCTCCTCCTTCTCCTTTCCTTCATTTTCCAGCATCCATTATTCTTATTCTCTTTATCAGTATTTGTTTTCCCATCTTCAAGTCCTCCTATTTTCCTCTATTCCCTTTTCATCTTCTCCTCTCTGGTAGTGCTATCTTCATCCCATCTCCACCATCTTTATTCTCATTCCCTTCATTATTACCGTATAGTCTTAACTTCCCCCTCTTCCCTTTCTTCTATTCATCTTCATCCACATCTTCATCTCTCCCTCTCTATTACTGCTATCTTCTTCCTCTCTTTCTTCACTCATTTTCCTTCCACGTCTTTATCTTCCTTTTCTTCTGTTCTCCTTTATCTCCATCTCCATCTCGGCTATCTTCTTCCCCTCCCCTCTTCCTCTCCAGCATTTTCACTCATTTTCCTTTTATCTGTCTTCATCTTTTCTACTGTTTCCCTTTATTCCTTTTCTATCTATCTTCTATTCTATCTTCTCCTCCCCTCTTCCTCTCCAGCATTTTCACTCATTTTCCTTTAATCATTCTCCGTCTTCTTTCTCTTCTGTTCCCCTTTATTTCTCTTCCCACCTCTCCCTCTCTATAATCTCTACATTCCCTCTTCTTCCCCAGCTTCCCTCCCCCCTCTTCCCCCTTATCCTCACCAATACGGCTTCCCTTTCTCCCTCACATAGTAAATAATATAAGGACTACTTTTTTTTCCCATCCCAGACTCTGCTAATGAATAATATATAAATACCATACGATCAATCTCTCTCTCTCTCTCTCTCTCTCTCTCTCTCTCTCTCTCTCTCTCTCTCTCTCTCTCTCTCTACTGCGCCACTGGTCTATCTATCACAAGCGGCTTTTAGGGCTGATAAGGTTTGTTTTGATAGTCATTTGTGATTAAGTTTGGTCTCATTGTTATTGTTTATGGTGGTGGTGGTGGTGGTGGTGGTAGTAGTAGTAGTAGTAGTAGTAGTAGCAGTAGTAGTAGCAGTAATAGCAGCAGCAGCAGCAGCAGTAGTAGTAGTAGTAGTAGTAGTAGTAGTAGTAGTAGTAGAAGTAGTAGTGGTGTGAAACGTCAGTAAATGTGAATGTGTGTGTGTGTGTGTGTGTGTGTGTGTGTGTGTGTGTGTGTGTATGTGTGTGTGTGTGTGTACGTTACGCTCGTGCGCCTTACTTCCGAACACCTGTCGGCGAATGCACACACACAAACGCACACACATACATATACACACACGAGGCGCACCAATGCACATGTTTATATATGCACACACACACACACACAAAGAAATATCGAGAGAGAGAGAGAGAGAGAGAGGGAGAGAGGGAGGGAGGAAAGAGAAGGGGAGAGAGAGACGGAAGTAAGAATTAGGCAGATGGAAGAGTAATGGAGGAGAATGAAGTATCGTGAAGAGGAGGAGGAGGAAGAGGAGGAAGAGGAAGAGGAGGAAGAGGAGGAGGAGGAGGTGGAGGAGGAGGAAGAAAACGGTAATGATGATGAAAAAGGTGAAACGAGACAAGAAAGAAGAAAAATAAGGAAAAGAAAGAAAAAGAGAGGAAGAGGAAGAGGGAAAAGAAAGGCTGGAAAGTTATGAAGAAGAGGAAGAGGAAAAAGAGGAAAAGGGAAATGATATATCTGTCTTTAAGGGATGGAGAGAAGGAAAAGATGGATTAAAGGATGTGAAGATGAAGGAAAAAATAGTAGTAGTAGTAGTAGTAGTAGTAGTCATGGAAATACTAATAGGAAAAAAAAAAAAGAACACAAAGAAAAACACAAATAATTAGCATACCGAAATAATTAATAAAGAAAGGAAGAAGAAAGAAGGAAATGAAAAAAATAAGAAAGAGGGAAAGAGAGAGAATGAGAGGAAAGGATACAATAGAAGAAAGAAAAAGAAGAAAACAAGAAAAAAAGAAAAATAATGAAAACGGGAAACCACCACCACCACCACCAACAACAACAACAGCAGCAGCAGCAGCAACAACAACAGCAACAACAGCAGCAACAACAACAACAGCAACAACAACAACAACAACAACAACCTCATATTTCCACAACCCTTCACAAATTTTCTAAGGCCACTCGCGCACCTCAAGGAGACCAATTACCTGCCCCAATCACTGCCCCAACGACTCAATTACCCCCCGCGATAAGCCAATTACCGCCCCGACACACCTGGCAAGCGCGCGAGCAGGTGAGTCAGGGAGGCGGGTGGGGGGGGTGGGGGGGCGGGGAGGCGAGGTTCGTGACTCATGGAAGCACGTGAGTTGATGATGAAAAACTCAAACCATTCATTAGTGGTAGTACATGGGTGAGCTTCCTTCTTTCCCCTTTTTTTTTTCTTTTTCCTTTTCTTTTCCTGACATTCTCTTTCCTTTATTTTCCTTGCCTTTCCCTTCTTTTCCTCTCCTTTTCCTTTTCTTTCCTTCCTTTCCCTTTCTTTTCCTTTCTCTTTGCTTCACTTTCTTTCCTTTTCCTTTTCTTCTATTCGTTTTTTTCTTTCTTTATCTTTTTCTTTTCTTTTCCTTCCATTCTCTTTCCTTTATTTTCCTTGCCTTTCCCTTCTTTTCCTCTCATCTTTCCATTCCTTACTTCAGTTTCCTTTTCCTTCCCTTTCTTTTCTTCTTTCTTTCCTCTCCTTTCCTTTCCTTCTATTCCTTTACCTCCCTTCCTTTTCCTTTCCTTTCTTCTCCTTTCCTTCCCTTTCTCTTCCCCCTTCCTTCATCAATCTCTGCCACATGTACATCAATTACTTTCCAACACTTTCCATCTTCCCTATCCTCTTCCTCCCCTCCTTTCCATTCTTTCCATTCCACTTTCTACTTTCCCTCCCTTCCATTTTTTTCTTATCTTCTTTCCCTCCCCTTACCCTCAACTTCTCCCTTACAATTCTCCATTCTCTTCCTTCCCATTCATATCCTTCTCTCCTTCCTTCTATCCTCTCTACAGTGTTTCCTTTCCTACCTTCCCTCCTTTTCATTCCCATTTGCTTTCCTTCCCTTTTCATTCTATTAATACTTTTTCCTTTTCTTCTATCTCATCAACCATCCTTCCTTTCCTCCCTTCCTATTCTAATCTTTCTCCCCTTGCTTTACCCTCCCTACTTTCCCCTCCCTCCCATTCCCCATCATCCAATCAATCAATCAGTCAATCCCATCCTTAACCAATCCCTAACCGGCCAATCAGCTCATCCCCTGTACTCCCCCCTCCCCTTATTGCGTCACACAGGTGGGCCAATCACGCAGGTAAAGCCTTGCGTAACGGGCCCTTGACATTAACGCGTCATCTGTCACACTGACCTACTAATGATGATGGTGATGATGATGGTGATGGTGCTGGTAGTCTTTCCTTCCTTCCTTGTTTACTTACTTTTCCCTTCTTCCTCTTCCTCTTTCCATTATCTTTCTATTAACTCTTCTCCTAGTATTCTTTTTTTTCCCCTTTTCTCTTTTCATTCACTAATTTTTTCAGTTCCATCTTCTCTTTTTATTTTTACTTTTCCCTTCCTCCTCTTTCCATCATCTACCTCTTCAACTCTTCTCCTATTCTTCGTTTTTTTTTCTTTTTCTCTTTTCATTCGCTTATTCTTGAGTTCTATCTTCTCCATTTTTATTTATTTCTCCCTCCCCTACATCCATTCCTTCCTTTTCCATATCAACTATCATCCTTCCCTTCTTTCCCCCTTTCCTATCACTCCCCCTTCTACTTCTTTCTTTCTCTCTAACTCACATTCTTTTCCTCTTTCCCTCCCTTCCTCTACCCTCCAATTCCACATTCTCCTTTCCTCCTATCATTTCCAAGCATCCTCCCTCCTTTTCCATCCCCCTCCCTTCCTGTCCCTCCTCTTTCCCCTTCCCTTCCATGCGTCCCCTTCTTCCCCTTCCCCCCACCACCCTTATCACTCCAACATCTCTGGTTATCACGTCATGCTCTACATCTCACACCTATGCAGTAGTAGCAGTAGTAGTAGTAGTGGTAGTAGTAGTAGTAGTAGTAGTAGAAGTCAAAACACCAATGATAGTTTCTTTTGTTACTGTTGTTATTTTTTAAGGTTGTCTTCCGCCTATCACGATGACAAAGGAAAAAAAAAGAAAAATATGCAATTCAGTTCCTTTCTAAAATGTCACGCGATACTTTTTTTTTTTTGTCTTGATATTGAAACCGTGGCGAGTTTATAATGATGTGTGTGTGTGTGTGTGTGTGTGTGTGTGTGTGTGTGTGTGTTATATCCTTGAGTCTGTTTACACATTCGATATCTTTCTTCCTGTTTATGCATTCCTGTCAGTGAAACTCTCTGTCTCTCTCTCTCTCTCTCTCTCTCTCTCTCTCTCTCTCTCTCTCTCTCTCTAAAGGTGATGATGGTATAGCGGAGACCTTTAAATATCAAGAATTTAACCTCCTTCCCACCCAACGCTTCTTTCCTCACCACCATCACCACCACCACCATCACCACCACCACCACCATCACCACCATCAACACTACGGTACCATCACCACCATCATCACCACTACCATCAACACTTCGGTACCATCACCACCACCATCACCACCTCCATCACCACCACCATCACCACCCCATTTCTTTTCCTTCCCTTGCTGTCATCGCCCATCACCATCGTCACCATCACCACCATCATCATCACCACAATCACCACCATCATCATCACCATCATCACCACCACCATCACCAACCCATTTCTTTTCCTCCCATTGCTGTCATCGCCCACCACCACCATCACCATCACCACCACCAACACCACCCTATTTCTTTTCCTCCTTGCTAACCTACCTTTTGCTTTCATCCACCACCACAACCACCACCACCACCACCACCACCACACCTTCCCTTCCCTGTTTATCTCCTTCCCTGCCACCCCATCACAAGCTTCCCTTTATCATCATTTTCCCGTACTCTATAACCTACCTCAGACTGCCATACCTTACCTTACCTTAATTTATCATACCTTACCTTGTCTTACCTTACCTTAATCTATCATACCTTACCTTGCACCTCCCCTTTTTTCTATCTTCTCAACAACCCTTCCTTTCCTACCTTCCTATTCTAATCTTTCTCCCCTTCCTTTCATCCTCCCTGAAATCCTCCACTCCCTCGCAACCCTTACATAGACTCTGCTATTTTCCACATCCTTCATAACACCTCCACTACTACTACTACTATTACTACTACTACTATTACTACTACTACTTTTACTCTCTCTAGCCACTCCATTCCATCATCCACCCTTACTACAACTCCCTCTCCACTCCCCATCCACTTCACCTCAGTCTAGTCTCCCTCACCCCCCAACTCCCCCCCAAAAAAAAGCTTTAAGAGAAGAAAGTCGAGGAATGAATACGAAACTAAAACTCATCTTTGTGTGTGTGTGTGTGTGTGTGTGTGTGTGTGTGTGTGTGTGTGTGTGTGTGTGTGTGTTGCGGTTTTCAGGGTCAAGCAACACATATATACCTGTCCGCTGCTAATTACAAAACAGGTAAGAGAGAAATACAGGTAAGAAGAGAAGGCAATCTGAGGTCAATGCGAAGTCTCTCTCTCTCTCTCTCTCTCTCTCTCTCTCTCTCTCTCTCTCTCTCTCTCTCTCGACCGCTCTCAAGAGGAAGGTAAAATAAAGGAAAACAGCTGAGCCAGGAAGTTTAGTGATTTGGAAGATTACGAGGAGGAGGAGGAGGAGGAGGAGGATAAAAGGGGATGGACGAAAAGAAGCAGAAGAGAAGATCGGAGATGATAGAACAAGTGAGATTCCGAGAAGGAGGAAATGGAAGCAAGAAGATACACTGGAGAAGGAGGAGGAGGAGGAGGAGGAGGAGGAGGAAGGGAGAGATAGGAATAAGGGGGAGAGGAATGCTGGGGAGACGTGAAAAAAAAAAAACTGGGGAAGAAGTGAAGGAAAAAGAGGAGGAGGAGGAGGAGGAGGAGGAAGGGAATTTGAGGAGGTTAAGAATGTTTGTGTAAGATCCTGTACCGTTTCCTTTGCTTTTCCTTCCCCTTCCTCATTCCCCTTCCCTCTCCCTCCATTCTCTCCCCTTCTTCTTCCCCTTCCTTTCCCCCTCTTCCTTATACCTTTCCTCCATTCTCTCCCCTTCTTCTTCATCCTTCTTCCATGCCCTTCCTTTCTCTTCCCTCTTCCTCCTATCCCTTTTACCTTTTCTCCATCCTCTCCCCTTCCTTTCTTTTTCTCCTTCTATCCCCTTTCTTTCCTTTTGCCTTTCCTCCTTCCTCTCCCCTTCCTTTCCTCCTTCCCTTCTTCTTCCCCTTTCCTCTTCTTTCTATCCCATTTAACCTTTCATTCTCTTTCCCCATTTCCTTTCCCTCCTTCCCTATTCAGTTCCCCTTCCTTAATCCCTTTCCCTTTTCCTTCTATTCCTTTAACTTCTCATTCCCCTTCACCCATTTCTATTCCTTTCCTCCCTATTCCATTTCCTTTTTTTATTCTTACTATCTCCTATCTACTTTCCTCCTCCTCCTCCTCCTCTTCCCTTCATTTTCTTACTAATCTTCATCTATGTATTTCCTTTCCTTTATCTCCTTTCTTTCATACCTTTAGCTTTTTTTTTATATATTTTACTGCTTCTAATCCATTCTCTTTCCTTTTCCATTCCTTTCCTTCTTTATCTTTCCTTTTCCTTCACCTTCATCTTCTACTGTCTTCCCCTTCCCTTCTATTTTGCCTCCTTTCCCTCGCTACCTTGCCCTCTTTTCCCTCCTCTTCCTCTTCCTTCTCCTCCCTCCCTTCCCCCATTCCTTATTATCTCTTATTTCCTCTCCTCTTCCCATCTCTCCTCCCACTTTTCCTCTCTCTTATCTCCGTTTTTATCCGTTTGTTCTGCTTTTTATCTTCCTTATCTCCTCCTTTTCCGGTTCAATCTAATTCTTCTTCTTCTTCTTCTTCTCTTCCTTTAGTTCTTCGTAACATCTCACATCATCACCTTTTCCAGTATATCCTCCTCCTCCTCCTCCTCCTCCTCTTACCTACCTTTCCTCCTTTCTCATGACCCTTTCACCTCTCTCTCTCTCTCTCTCTCTCTCTCTCTCTCTCTCTCTCTCTCTCTCTCTCTCTAAGACATTTAAACATCGATGACGTTATAAGTGAGAGTATGACGTCATCGAGAATGCACACACACACGCACGCACACACGGGTTCACTGACACACACACACACACACACACACACACACACACACACAAGGAAGTATTGGACCATAGCAGAATAACCATCAGAAAGAAGAAAAGAGTTTTGTGTGTAAAGCTAACTCTCTCTCTCTCTCTCTCTCTCTCTCTCTCTCTCTCTCTCTCTCTCTCTCTCTCTCTCTCTCTCTCTCTCTCTCTCTCTCTCTCTCTCAAGGTGTGTGTGTGTGTGTGTGTGTGTGTGTGTGTGTGTGTGTGTGTGTGTGTGTGTGTAGGTGTGTGCATTCAAATAAGACAGCAAGAGACAGACAGACTAAGAAAGGTAGACAGGGTACAGGTAATATACATACATACATACATACATATAGACAGACAGACAGATAAAACAAAGAGATAAACGAAGAAAAAAAGAGGTATTGACAAAGTATAATGTTGCTGAGAGAGAGAGAGAGAGAGAGAGAGAGAGAGAGAGAGAGACGCAACAAAGCAGGTAAGCAAACGGACGGATTTACGGACATGCACACGAACACACACACACACACACACACACACACACACACACAGATTGATACGTAGATAGATAGATAGGCAGACAGATAGGTAAGAACAATACAATTACCTAACAGAAAGGGAAAGGAGACAGAGAATGACAGACAGACAGACAGATAGACAGACAGACGGATAGATAGATAGATAGATAAACAGACAGACAGACACAGAAAGCAAACAATAAAGCAAAGATAAATAATAACAGACTAACCGAGAGAGAGAGAGAGAGAGAGAGAGAGAGAGAGGGGGGAGGGTTAAGTCAACACTATCCCAGGTTGACACGTAGGCTGACACTCCCTGCCCCCCCTCACCCCCCTCCTCTTCCCCTTTCACACCCTCACCCCCCATTGCAAGCTCTCCATCACTTCCCTCGACTTGATCACAACAGGAGGAGGAGGAGGAGGAGGAGTGAGGAGGAAGACTACCCACAATCCTTCTGTGAGCTATGAGAAACGAGAAGGAAGAGGAAGAGGAAGACAAACAAGAAGAAAAGAGATTGAAGGGAGAAGAAAGAAGAGGAGGAGGAGGTATTAAGTGAAGAAGGGAAGAAGGAAGAAAAAAAAGGAAAGGGAGGATGAGAGGTGAAGGAGACAAGGGCAAGGAGAGAATAGAAGGGAGGAGAGGAAAAGGAGGAAGGGAGAGAAGAAGGAAGGGAGAAGGAGGGGAGGGGAGAGGCAAAATAGACATACACATAAGAAATTCAGTAGCAACACCGTATAGGCCTAGAATGGTATTAAATAATTCTACTTGAAGAAAATAATAATCATAATAATTGACAGGACCAACACTAAATTCGTCCTCCTCTTCTTCTTCCTCTTCCTCCTCCTCCTCCCAATACTTCATCCCATCAGAACCTCCAGGCTGATAAAGCTAAGATCCAAAGCAAAAAGTCCTCTCTCTCTCTCTCTCTCTCTCTCTCTCTCTGTTATCATTCTAAAGCGAGGAATTAAGGTTGCCGTGTGAGGTTCTTTGTCCCCCCCCTCCTCCTCCTCCTCTTCCTCTTGAATGTATCTCTAATTCTCTTCCTCTTCTCTTTGCCTCGTTCTGTCTGTAGTTTCCTCTTGATCGTCTGTTCCTCTTATTCTTCTCTTTTCCTCTTCCTCTTTTTCTTCGTCATACTTAATTTGTTCGTCTGTTCTTTATTCATCGTTCCTGTGTCTCTACTTCCTCTTTCTCTTTATTTCCCTTTCCTCTGTTTCCTCTTTATTCGTGTATCCGTTCCTCTTCCTCTTCTTCTTCTTCGTGTTCTTTTCCTTTTTTTCTTCTGCGTTCCTTACATTTCCTTCTCTTTTTTTTTCTCTCTCCTTCTTCCTTCATCACATCTCCTCTTGCCTCTCTTCTTATTAACCGCCACTTCCTCTTTCCCTCTTAATCTAGTTTCTTCTTTTACCGCTCTCTCTCTCTCTCTCTCTCTCTCTCTCTCTCTCTCTCTCTCTCTCTCTCTCTCTCTCTCTCTCTCTCTCTCTGGTCGCTCACTCCTCTGTGCTCGGTTGTGTGAGCCAATTGTTTTCCTCCTTGCTTTTTTTTTCTTTCTTCTTTCTTGCTTTCTTTATTTACTGGGGGAGAGAAGTGTTGATCTGTTGTTGTTGTTGTTGTTGTTGTTGTTGCTGTTGTTGTTCTTCTTCTTCTTCCTCTTCTTCTACTATTACTACTACTACTTTTTCCCTTTCTTCTTTTTCTACTACTTCTTCCTCTTCTTCTTTTTTCTTTCCTACTTCTTGTTCTTCTTGTTTTTGTTCTTGTTCTTCTTTTGCTTTCTTTATTTAGCACTACTGGTTAAGAGAAGTGCTGTTTTCTTCTTCTTCTTCTTCTTCTTCTTCTTCTTCTTCTTCCTCCTCTTCTTCTTCTTCCTTATTTCTTTACTTGACAAGATAAATACACACGCTCATATTTTCTCTTGAAGGTCCACAAAAAATATTCACATTACTTCATTTTGCTTCATTTACTCTTCTTGTTTAGTATTATTTGTATAGTCACTTTCTTGTTTATTTATTCACTTGTTTACCCTCTTTCTTATCTATTTCTTGTTTCATCTTTATATCTATTTCATCAGTTTCTATTTTCTTTTGTGTTTTCTTCCTCGTTTTCCACTTAACCTTGGACGCAACCTTTCTATTTGCACACACACACACACACACACACACACACCAATCTTCCCATTCTCACCTGGCAATCAGCGTCTCACCTGTTCCCATTACTTCTGTTTTTCCCTTTCACTGGTGCAGGCACACCTTTCTCCTTACACCTGGCTTCCTCGTTAATCACTGGAATTACCTGGCAAATACCTGTGTTAATGATTGGACTTTCTTTCTTTTAACTATGTATGTCTTGTCCGCCTGTCTAATTCTTGGGGATGCTGGGAGTTAAGTTTATGAAAGAGAAGCAAATGATGATGATGATGATGATGATGATGATGATGATAATAATAATAACAATAATAATAATAATTACAACCACCTGGGTATGCAAGGTAAGGTTAGGGCAGGTCAGTAAAGCACTTCCCTATTATTTTTTTTTTCGTGTGTCAGTCCAATGTTGTTTATTGTCAACGGCGTATGCTTTTTTTTTTTTTTATTTGTAACCTGTTCTTTTGCTATTGTCAATTGGTTTGCATCTCAAGGTAAGGTAAAGTTGCATCCCTTCATTCTTATTCACTTCTACTTTTTTTCCTAATAAGTCAAAGGTCTGCATCTCCTCTTTTTTAATCATCTCCCTTCTCGTTAACTCTAAACCCATGAAGACAAAAAATTTCACTCCATAAAACCTTACGATATATTACAATATCTAACAAAATCGTCACGCTAATAATCTTCCTTCTCTTGTATTATAAACCCAAAACGATCCAGAATTTCCTAACTGAAAAACAACACACAAAACCATACAAAATCAACACGCTTAAAATCTTCCTTCTCTTCAATTCTAAACCCAAAACGATCCAAAATTTCCTCACTAAAAACATCACACAAAACCATACAAAATCAACACGCTTAAAATCTTCCTTCTCTTGTATTATAAACCCAAAACGATCCAGAATTTCCTAACTGAAAAACAACACACAAAACCATACAAAATCAACTCGCTTATAATCTTCCTTCTCTTCAATTCTAAACCCAAAACGATCCAGAATTTCCTCACTAAGAATCACACACAAAAACATACAAAATCAACACGTTTATAATCTTCCTTCTCTTCAATTCTAAACCCAAAACGATCCAAAATTTCCTCACTAAAAACAACACACAAAAACATTCAAAATCAACACGTTTATAATCTTCCTTCTCTTGTATTATAAACCCAAAACGATCCAGAATTTCCTCACTTAAAAACGACACACAAAACCATACAAAATCAACGTTTATAATCTTAAGGTAAAGTAAAGTTAGGTGCATGGGCTACATCTACGCGTGGCGCCAGTGCTCATCTCCGGATCTTCCTCCTCGTTAACTATAAACCCATGAAGACCGAAGATTCCCTCCCTCTAAAAAGAATATACACAACACTCCCCCAAACGCTACTCGATCCCCTTTAACGTCCAATCAATAAGGGAAGAGGCGAAGCTGAATGATAGACGACACAAGAGAGCATCAGCATCAGCATCATTAGCATCTTTAAGCCCAGCATCCATAAGGCACAGAAACGCCGGAACACTAATTAAAGGTGTTTCGATTCTCTTCAGACAGTGTAGGAAGGGATTTGAGGTCGGTCGGTCGGTTGATTGGTTGGCTGGTTGGTTGGTTGGTCTCTCTCTCTCTCTCTCTCTCTCTCTCTCTCTCTCTCTCTCTCTCTCTCTCTCTCTCTCTCTCTACCTACCTGTGCTAAATCTACCTTCACTTTCGTCTCCTCCGTCACCTCAGGAACACTTTCTCCTCTCTCTCTCTCTCTCTCTCTCTCTCTCTCTCTCTCTCTCTCTCTCTCTCTCTCTCTCTCTCTCTTACCTGCAGTCCGTTATAGCCTGGCGGATCCTGGACACACACACACACACACACACACACACACACACACACTGGTTGACCTTGAGATGCCAAAGCATGACCTCCTAACGGAACATACACACAGATTGGCAGGTATTAATGCACACACACACACAAACACACACACACACACACACAGGGGAGGAAAATAGTGTTAATATTCAAACAAAATAAAAATAAAATAAGAATCCAGACAACATATCAGAGAAAAAGCATTATTAGTTTTCAGTGTAATAGTCTAGCGAATGAAAATAAAAACAAATAAATAAAAATGCGAATAAAAATAAAAGATAAACACCTGCCCATTGAATTTCAGGTGTGCAAAGGTGCGTCTGTCTGTACACTTCATATAATAATAATAATAATAATAATAATAATAATAATAATAATAATAATAATGTGACGCTTCAGTTACTTATGCTAATACGTACAGGTGTGTGTGTGTGTGTGTGTGTGTGTGTGTGTGTGTGTGTGTGTGTGTCCTCAAACTTGAAAGGCGGTCACCCACTACTCCCTCCCCCCAAACCACACCTCCTTCCCCCCTCCCCCTCCTCGCCCCCCACCACACCTACACCTTGTCCTTACGTCCTCACCTACACCCAATAACCTTGCACTCCCCCCCTCACCCCCACATACCTACAACCCCCCGCCCCTACCAGCACTCATACCACAACCTGTCCTACCATGCCTGCCCCTCACCCCCCCCTCTCCTGGTGCTCCCCACAAACACTATACCGGTCCTTTGCCCCCCACCCCCCCGAGGCACCACCACAACCGCCTTCACTCTACACGGAAGCGTCTACCCACGAGCCGCGGATATTGGGCGGGTTTTGGGGACTTGTTTGGGCGGGTTTTGGAAGATAGATGTGTGGGCTCCGCGGGGTTGGGTCTCTCTCTCTCTCTCTCTCTCTCTCTCTCTCTTGTAGGTTAGACATCCATGTGAGTAAATTGACATCTATTCTTTGCGACTGGCTGGATGACTTGATGACTGGATGACTGACTGTGTGACTAGATGACTGACTGACTAGCTGGGTGACTGATTTACTGACGGGGTGGCTGACTGGGTGACTTCTGGCTCTCTAACTGGCCGATTGACTGACTTACTGACTGGCTGACTGATTAACTGGATGACAGGATGACTAATGGCTGACTGGTTGTTACTGATTGACTGGATGACTGTGGCTGACTGGCTGAGTGACTCACTGATTGATTGACTTGCTAAATGACTGGCTGACCAACTGGATAACTGGAAGACTGACTGACTGACTGACTTTCTAACTGACTGACTGATTGACTTGCTAAATGACTGGCTGACAAACTGGATAACTGGAAGACTGACTGACTGACTGGCTTTCTAACTGGCTGACTGATTGACTTGCTAAATGACTGGCTGACAAACTGGATAACTGGAAGACTGACTGACTGACTGGCTTTCTAACGGGCTGACTGACTGACTAACTTGCTAAATGACTGGCTGACTGAATGACTGACTGACTGGCTACTTGATTGAATGACTAGCTGATTTGTTGGCTGAATGACTGGCTCCCTTACTACTGATCAGCTGACTGGCACTGACTGACTGATTGACTGGCTGCATGGCTCTCAGGGTGACTGCCCACCACGACCATCACCACCACCTCCGTAGCGGTCCACTTCATTCATGTGTGTGTGTGTGTGTGTGAGGGAGAGGCCCACCCCTAGCCCCGCCCCTCCTCCTTTCCCTACCTCCTCCCTACCACCTCCTCCTCCTCCTCCCGGCACACGTTACGAATTCCACACAAACTCTTGAGGCCAACGGTCCTTCCTTCCTCACTGACCACCGCCACCACCACCACCAGTCAACACCAATTACACTCACACACCGGCACCAGTCACCTCCACTATCACCACCATCATCACCACCACCACTCACACAACCCCCATCACTGATCACCTCCACTCACATACACACCACCTCCACCACCATCACCATTCACCTCCACCACCCACCCACCTTGCGCTAAACACCACCAAAACACGTCAGAACACCTCCTTCGCCGCCGTCTGCAGTAGGAATCCAAGGGAGCCGCGGGCGAGGCACAATCAATATTCGCTTCAAGACACAATTATCAAGTCACGAGCACTGTCAAGAGGATGCCAGCGGGGCCCTCGGAGCGGCGACACACCTTCCACGCACGACACTCAACTAGCAACTGATTTCCGTGGAGCGACTGGCCAGCCTCGGGAGTTTTCTGAGCGGGCGGTATATTTCAGACGCCTCCACCACTCACATCAACTATTTCCAAAGCCCGAAAATGAGGTTAATCGAATTTTTATTACGGGTTTTTCACGTCCATGGTATAGAAGAAGAGTCACACTACCACCAGGGGCATGAAATTACCCCTGGATATGCCCGGAACGCCTACGAATGCCTTGTCAAATAGGTGAAGTTGGATGCAGAAAGGTTGGACACTACGGGCTGGGAGTGGGTGAGGTTGGCAGAAGGCACAGCTGAGGTGCCACACGCTTACGGACTCTCTCTCCCACTATTATTTGGCACCCTTGGGCACTGTGCCGCTGTATGTCTCATCTCAAATTAAGTTTATAAGCTCCATTTATCCCACCGAAGACACAGAACCAGTGCCACATCCTCCTGGTTGTTAAATAAATCACATCTTGCTTCCATGCTATAAAAGGTGTGATTTCGGCTTTCATAGGATACCCAGGTCATGTTTCCCGGGTTTCAGTGCTTGTGGGGACTTGCTATGACGTAAAGAGAGGCTGCCACCGGATGTTCTAAGCCTCCCAGCATCCTACAGGACTCCCCAGGATATTTATACGTGCTACATGTCGTTTCTTCCTCGCTGGCACCCTCACCAGGCTTGCCAACCGCTCCGCCGCCTCCCCACCAGAATGGAGTGAGCCTTGTGGTGAACAGCGTCACTTCAGCATCAACGAACGGTCAGAGAGGCCAGCTGGGGTGCCTCTCTCTCTCTCTCTCTCTCTTGGCGGGACACCTTCACCCCAAACTCCTTTCTACACACACCTGTCTTCAGCACCACTATCACTTTCATCACCATTCAGGGCATTATCAACACCACTATCAGAACCACTACTATTACTGACTCATGTTTAGCTAGTGTGGGAAAGGAATGTGAAGAATTACTAAGAGGTAAATAATTCGTGGGTTTTGTTGTGGCTATTATTCCAAGGCTTTCTTGTATACCTACGCAGTTTCTTAGACCACACTTGAGAAGAAGAAAAATATTCCCTCCTCCTCCTCCTCCTTGTCCTCTTCCTCCTCCTCTCCTCCAGTGTCAGGTTAATGAAATGAGAACACCTTGACGCTCCCGACGAGGCGTAACACACACAAACACACACACACACACACACACACACACACGGTAGCGGCTACCTCCTGCCCCCCTAGTAAGCTGCTCTCTCGGACTTTTGAACTTTAATATATATGCAAATACACCGCCGTCTGGCCGTGCGGGGCATCAATGAGCGTAGGCCGTGACCGTTAGCGTAACACACACACACACACACACACACACATTAAGGTGACTGGTTGATAGGTAAGGACAGGTGTGTAAATGTTAGCAGCAGAAACAACAACAGCAATAATGAGACAACAAAAATGACATAAGCATCAGCAGCAACAGGAACGTAAATAATAATAATAATAATAATAATAATAATAATAATAATAATAATAATAAAAATAACCTCCAGGTGTCAAAGTTTTCTCATATACAGACAAAAAAAAAAAAAATCACGTATAACAGATTCAAATAAAAACACACAACACATTCCAATTCTTTAACCCCCCCCCAAAAAAAAAAAAAAACGAATAAACAATCAAATAAACGGATGAAAAAATAAAAATGAAAAAGGTAAAACTACAAAAGAGTTAAAAAAAATAACTTTAGCCTCCTACCTCTTCTCCCTCCCCACGCACATTCACCCACGCCGTAATGAAAGAGAGGAAAAGGAAAAGAAGAATATATATCAACACTCCTACCTCTTCTCCTTTCCTATCCCCCACACGCACTCACTACACCATAAAATAAAAGAGAAGAGAAGGAAAGAAAAAATATATAAAGACTCCCACCTCTTCTCCTCTAACCTCGACCCACACCGTAAAAATAATAAAAGAGAAGAGAAGGAAAGAAATAATATATCAACACTCCCACATCTTCTCCTTTCCTATCCCCCACACGCACTCACTACACCATAAAACAAAAGAGAAGAGAAGGAAAGAAAAAATATATAAAGACTCCCACCTCTTCCTCTAACCTCTTCCTTTAACTTCCACCTCCCTCCGCACTTACCAACCCCATAAAAATAATAATAATAAAATGGAATAAAAAATTAAATACTCAAAACAACACTGCAAAAACCAAAACCATTAATTCCCACCCACTCAAAACTAAAATGAAAAATTAAATAAAAACCACTATAACTCCCACCCTTTCCCTTCTTCCTCCCCCAAAAAAACACTCACCCACCCAACCACTCCATAACATTAGAGTAAAACAAAATAATAGTAAAAACAGAAAGAAATGAGCAGCCAGGCACCCCACCAGTACGCTAACTCCGCGAAATAAGGTAAAAAAAAAATAAGACCCAGCCCCCCTCAGACCACTACCTGAAAAATAAAGTAAAAATATAATAAAAATGGAAATGAAAATAACTCCCGCACCACAGACAGCTACCTCTACGAAATAACGAAAAAATATAGCACCCCAGCACCACAGAAAGCTAACTCTACGAAATAAAGAAAAAAATATAAACAAAATAATGAAAAATAAACATCCCATGACCACAGAAAGCTAACTATCCGAAATAAAGTAAAGATATAATAAAAAAAAAAAAAATAAATAAACACCCCATCACCACAGAAAGCAAACTACGAAATAGGATAAATATAAAATAAATAATAAAAACAAAATTAACGCCCCAGCACCCCTCAGAAAGCTAACTCCCCAAAACAAAGCAAAAAATAAAATAAAAATAATAACATAAATAAACACCCCAGCACCCCAGAACGCCAACACACGCGAACGCACATATTAATAAAATCGGAGGCGGCGGTGTGACTATTCCTAGCTAATGCCCCGACCTCGTCCGTCCCCGGGGTGATGAATATTAATGATAATGATAATGGTGACGGTGTTAGTGAAGATTATATACTGCATGAGGGGGGAAGGGGGGAGGAGGGAGGGGCTTTGAGGGAGAGGGAGAGGGAGGAAAGGGGAGAACAAGAGACACAAAGAGAGATAGACAGATAGATAAATACATGTAGATAGATAGAGAGAAGAAAGGAAAAAAGAAAGAAGAGTAACAAAGAAAAATACAGAAACGAAAAAAGAAAGAGAAGAAAGAAAAACAGACATAGATATGGAAAGAATTAACAAAGAAAATATAGAGAGAAATAAGCGGAAAAACTGAAACAAAGAAAGGAAGGAAAATTTTTAAAGATATATAGGGAGAGAGAGAGAGAGAGAGAGAGAGAGAGAGAGAGAGAGAGAGAGAGTGTGTTCAATAAGAATTTAATAACACGTGCCACTCCCAAATTTGATCCTGACATAACATCATGAATCACTTACTATAATATTTTTTTACAACAATTTTCGACCCCATAAATTTATTTTCGACGTTAATCTAATCCTCTTCAGTAATAACCAATCGTAAACAAATAAACAAAACAACAAAACAAAACAAGAACAAAATCAGTAAACAGGGAAATCATACAGGTAAAGAAATTGATGATGATGACAATAATAATAATAATAATAATAATAATAATAATAATAATAATAATAATAATAATAATAATAATAACAAACATACCTGGGCTTCTACCTTCATTACGAACATTAATTAGAGAGAGAGAGAGAGTAGGGGGGGTGGGGTGAGAGAAAAAGCAGGTGGGAGAGAGAAAAGTGTGAAAATCGTGAGAAGGGAGAGTGGAAAATGATACTGAGAGAGAGAGAGAGAGAGAGAGAGAGAGAGAAGAGGGGAGAGGTGTACAGCTGACTTGAAATTTTAAACACTCACGCGCAAACGCTTACCCTTCCTCCTTCCCTTCTCTCCCTCTCCCTCTCTCCCTCCCTCCCTCCCTCCCTCTATGCCTCACCCTACCTTTCCTCCCTCCCTCTTTCTCATCCTCAACAGGTAGGAAAGAGAACAGAGAGGGAGGGAGGGATGGGGGGAGAGAGAGGGAGAGAGTGAGGGAAGGAGAGGGAAGAAGGGAGGGAAGGAGGGGGAAGAAGAGAGGGAAGAAGGGAGAGGAAGGGAGAGGGAAAGGGAATCTAATGGGACTTTTACCTAAACTGTTCTTTTTTATGACACACACACACACACACACACACACACACACACACACACACACACACACACACACACACACACGCACATGCACGCACACATACACGAACTAATGCATAATTTAACTAAATCTCTCTCTCTCTCTCTCTCTCTCTCTCTCTCTCTCTCTCTCTCTCTCTCTCTCTCTTCCTACGTTATTTGCCTTGTTCATCCCCCCCCTCTCACTGTACCTGGCAACACACACACACACACACACACACACACACACACACACACACAGAGGTTGCAGCAAATAATCAATACAAGTGGAAGGGTTTGAGAGAGAGAGAGAGAGAGAGAGAGAGAGAGAGAGAGAGGATAAAAACACGAATAAAATACAATAAGGGGAAAAATACTGTAGCCGTTTGCATTTTCCTGAACTTCTAATGCATAATTTAACTAAATCTCTCTCTCTCTCTCTCTCGGAGGCGCACCTTATTTCACTAGACACTCTGAATACCAAATAAAAACACGAGAGAGAGAGAGAGAGAGAGAGAGAGAGTTGGCTCACACGAGGAGGATAAGGCTTCACACAGACTGCTGAGAATGTACATATAAAGAACATAATTCTCTCTCTCTCTCTCTCTCTCTCTCTCTCTCTCTCTCACGTCAGCCATCCACACACACACACACACACACACACACACACACACACACACTAATAGCCAAGCAAACAAAAATCAGACTTCATATTATAAAGAAAATAATAAAATACACTAACAAATAACAACAACAACAACAACAACAACAAGCTCTACACACAAAGGTTTCCGGAGCGAGAGTTGACAAAAAAAAAAGAGAAAGAAAACAATAACAATGAAATCACCCAACGAAAATAACAACAGAGAGAGAGAGAGAGAGAGAGAGACTTGCCAGCAGGAGGAAATAACCTTTTACCGACAAATGACGAAGGAGAGACAAAGAAAAGATTAAAAAAATATATTACAGATGCAAGAATACAAACCAACACACGCACGCACGCACGCACAAAGTCATCGGGGGAAACAAATGACTGTCAAGGTTCATAAAAGAATTGAACTCCACGTCCTTGATTAAACTGAAAGAGCAGACGATCTTATAAAAAATAGTGAGGGAACAGTAATAGTCACACAATTAACATATCAGACAAAAATACTTAACTAGGAAAGAGTGACGGAGTGAATAGAGAAATAAACTTAAAATAACACGCAAGCAGGATAAAGAAAGAAGCATACATAGAAATTAACTTAGAAAATAAACGTAACCAGTAACAAGAAAGCGGTAAATGTGAATGAATAAATAAATGTAAATTACGTAACCAGGAACAGGATTGGAGTAAATAAACAAATAAATGAAGTTAGAAAAAGCAAAACCAGGAGTAAGGAAGAACAGAATAAGTAAAGAAACCAAGTAGATAAAGACAACCAGAAATAAGAAAGGAATAAATAAATAAGGAAAAAAAATAGTAAAAAAAAAATATATGTACAACCAAAAAAATATATAAAGTTAGCAAAAAAAAAAAAAAAACCCGTAAATGAAGTAAATAAATAAAACAATTAAGCTGATAAGAAAAATAATAGGCCTACACGGAAAAAAGTAATACAAAGGAATTATACACCACAAAACTTATTGAAAATATAAAAGAATAAAGTGAACGAATAAAGGTCTCATAAACTTGCCATAACTAATAAGAAAAATATATATAGAAAAAATTAGTGAAGAATGATGATAGGAATGAGAAAAAAAAGATAAAACAAAAGGGAATTATATACAACAAAACTTAGTGAAAATAGAAGAATGGAGTGAACGAATAAAGGTCTCATAATCTTGCCATAACTTATAAGAAAAATATATATAGAAAAAAATAGTGAAGAATGATGACAGGAATGAGAGATAGAAAATAAAAAAAGAGATAGAAAAGGGATGAGGATTAATATACCAACGATTTCAAAAGCCCCTGTGCATGATAACATATACGACGATGATAAAAAAAAATATATATATAAAAATGTGAAGAATGATGATAGGAATGAGAAAAATAAAAATAAAAAAATAAAAAAAAGGATGAGGATTAATGTACCAACAATTTCAAAAGCCCCTGTGCATGATAACATATTCGATGATGATAATGATGATACGTAAATGACAAAGAAGATAGTTACTGATAAGGATGAAGCAAGGATTAAAATAGAGATTAGGAGTTACGAAAAAGGAGATGGAAAGTGAAATGATAATGTAATTGAATCTAAACATGACGATCTCGTTATCTACACACGAGAACTAATACGAGGATAAAAAAATGATGAAAAAATAAAAAAGAATAAATCAATGAGAGAGAGAGAGAGAGAGAGAGATTATGTTCTTTATATGTACATTCTTAGCAGCGTGTTTGAACCCTTATCATCCTCGTGTAAGCCAACTCTCTCTCTCTCTCTCTCTCTCTCTCTCTCTCTCTCTCTCTCTCTCTCTCTCTCTCTCTCTCTCTCAAAATAAATAAATAAATATATGCAAATGGAAAAAAATGAATAAATAAATAACAGAACACATATATTATAGAGAAGAGAACAGACAGACGGTAAGAAAAGAAAGACAGCCTGAGAAATAACTGATATGGAAGGACTCGAGGAAAGGAAGAAGCCGTTCACTAGAGAGATGACGTGACGAAATTAAAAAGAAACAAAAGAAACGTTAACAAGGAGACAGGAAACGTGTGAGAAGACAGGAAGGAGTGAAAACGTTTGAGAGAGGATGATGATGACGATGATGACGAGGAGGAGGAGGACTAAAACAAACGCAATGGCAAAAAAGAAACGCTAATATGAAACATGGGGAAGAGAAAACAAAAAGGGATGAAAAAAAAAAAAAAAACGTTTGAGACCTATGAAAATGATGACGATGATGATGACTAGAGCAAAAACAATAACAATAATAACACAAAAACGTTACTACTATGAAACGTTGATACTGAGAGAGGAAACGTGAGAAAGAAGAAAAGTTAAAAAAAAAAAAAAAGTTTGAAAGAGAATTATGAGGAGGAGGAGGAGGGAAAAAAAACCAATGACAATAACAATAACAAGAAAACGGTAATAGGAAACGTTAACATGGAAACAAAAAACGTGGGGAAGAAGACGACAGGAAAGAGTGAAAAAAAGAGAAGTTTGAATGACACTGATGATGAGGAGGAAGAGGAGGAAGAGGAAAAAAAAAACAATGACAACAACAAAAAAGAAAACCGTAATAGGAAACGTTAGAACTGAGAAACAGGAAACGTGAGGGGGAAGAAGACAGGAAGAAGTGAAAAAAAGAAAAATACGTTTAAAAGGAGGAGGAGGAAGAAGAGGACGACAAAAACAATGACAACAACAAAAAAGAAAACCGTAATTGGAAACGTTAGCACTAAGAAACAGGAAACGTGCGGAACAAAACAAAAAAAAAAAAAAAAAAAAAAAAAAAAAAAAAAAACGTTTGAAAATGACATGATTTTTCCTCTACTTTTTTTTTCTTGCCTACGACTTCAGCTCTCTCAAGACAACCCACCACCCGAAATAATTGACCTCTTTTGTGACCTTTAATTTTCTTTTTTTTTTGTTGTTGTTGTTGATTTGTTTTGCCGAAGCAGCGTGTAGAGAGCATTTTTTTGTTTTGTTTTTGTTTTATGCCCTTGAGCTGCCTCCCTTGCAGAAAGAAAAAAAAAAGAAAAAGAAGAAAAATATATGAAGATGAAGATAAAAATAACAGTACACAAGCATGTATTAGGGCGAGTTGCTTCACTCATCCAGAAAAATGAGTTAACCATGCAGCATCTACACTCTTTCATCCCTCACGCTTTTAACTCTTCCATTAGAACCAGTTATTTACAGGCTTTTTTTATTGTTGTCCTCTTCTTTTGCCCTTGAGCTGCTTCCTTTACTGTAAAAAACAAATAAATAAACTAAATAAATCCGCAGAAAAATAACTAAAATAAAATCACATAGAAGTAACAATAGCCGTGAAGGGATGTGACCGGAACTAAAACAATGACAATAACAAGAACACGTTAACATGGAAACAAGACACGTGGGGAAAGAAAAAAAAAAAAAAAGACAGAAAAGAGTGAAAAAAGAAACGTTTGAAAGACACTGATAATGATGGTGAGGAGGAGGAAGAGGACGGCAAATTAAATGTTACGCTATTCCTGTGGTTTATATCTCCTCTGCCCCGTGGGGTTTATATCTCCTCTGCCCCGTGGGGTTTATATCTCCTCTGCCCCGTGGAAGTTGAGGGATACAGGTGTAGAAACATGGGGAAGAGAAAACAAAAAAGGGATGAAAAAAAAACGTTTGAGAGACCTATGATGATGATGACGATGATGATGACTAAAACAAAAACAATAACAAAAAAGAAACGCTAATATGAAACGTTAACATGGAAACAAGAAACATGGGGAAGAGAAAACAAAAAGGGAAGAAAAAAAAAGCGTTTGAGAGACCTATGATGATGATGACGATGATGATGACTTGAACAAAAACAATAACAATAATAACACAGAAAGAGGGGACGGGTCTGGCGCATCACATCCATCTTACAACGCCTGGTCACTTTCCTTTAAAATAGACGATAAACTTAACTATAAATTCTGCCTCCCGCCCATCACCGCCTCTCGCCTCGCCTCGCTCGCGTGGTCATTATACGTAATATCAGCACGTTCAATATTTAATGAGTGTGTACATTTAATCAGCGCCAGGTGTGAAGTAGCCTCGTGCCGTTAAGTAGCCTATATTAATTACAGGTAGTGGTAGTTGTAGTAGTGGTAGTAGTAGTAGTAGTAGTAGTAGTAGTAGTAGTAGTAGTAGTAGTAGTAGTGGTGTGGATGTAAATAATAATCAGAAGAAGAAGAATAAAAAGAAGAAAAAAAGAAGAAGAAAAAGAAGATAATCAGAAGAACAAGAAAAAGAACACGAGGTAGAACAACAACAACAACAACAACAACAACAACAACAACAACAACAACAACAAAGATGACAACAATAACAATAATATAAAAAAAAAAATCACAAGACAAATACATACGATACCTTTCCCCTCCCCCCTTCCCCTCCTCACCGTCCCCCCACCACCCCTCACCCCCCCAAAAACACGTCAAAACAAGAAGAAAAAAACACCCCCCCCCCCAAAAAAAAAAAAAAAGACGCAAACCAATTACACGGAAGAGCAGAAAGACAAAAAAAGAAAGAAAAAAAAAGCAAAACCGTGGACATAAAAAAAATAAACAAAAACAAAAACGTCTAAATTACTGTCAATCTTACGAGAGAGAGAGAGAGAGAGAGAGAGAGAGAGAGAGAGAGAGAGAGAGAGAGAGAGACTGGAAGTGTGACGAAGAAGCCTAATTGAAAGTGTGATGGAACTGTCAGGAGGAGGAGGAGGAGGAGGAGGAGGAAGAAGAAAAGGAAGAAAGACTGTAACAACTCCTCTCTTTAGCTTGAATTAATTGAACTACTTGAAATATTTTAGTCAGACGTTTAATAATTATCAATCACACACACACACACACACACACACACACACACACACACACACACACACACACGCAAGCTATCATGGTTATCTGTCTCCTCGTATCAGTGGCGTTCGAACAAACAGACTAATGCAATCTAATCAAAAAATCACAATAGCCACTTACTCAGCCCACACACACACACACACACACACACACACACACACAGAATGAGTAAGAGTTGGTAAAATCGATAAATAGTTTGTATGTATGAATAATATATACCAAGGAAAAAAATAATAGAAAAATAAGTAAAAAAAAAAAAACTAAAATTGGTTGACTGTCGGAAGAAATACTAAAAGAAAAAAAGGAAAGAAAAAAACATTGTAATTATTAATCGCCCTATCAATCAATTATTCACTTAAAAGCCCTAATAAACAATAAACAAACGTGACATTACCCAGTGAACACAAAACGGAAGACGCAAATCAATCACACATAAGAGTCAAGAGAGAAAAAATAAAATACAAATAAAAAATAATAAAAACAGGCCAAAACGTCAACATCAAAAAAACATAAATAAATAAAGAGTAAAACAAAACGTGAACACAGAGATAACCATGTAAGTCCCCCCCCTGTGATGTGTGTTTGAGTTAGTTTACCCTCAAAACCCGTGCTCTCATACGTGTTGCAGTTTACGTCATTCCGCTAATATTTGCCTCCCCCCTGCCATGCATATAGACGTGTGTGGATGCGGCTTATGGTGTTGAAACGCCTCTAATTATCCTGCTTTGCTCATATTTATCGTGTTATATAAATGTTTACGTGATATGGTAATAGTAAAAACACAAGCGCACTCTCTGGTTTGCTAATATTGATCCCTCGTCATACACTAATATAAAAACGTGATGCCATACGTACTAGACTTCATTTAGCCTGATTTTCATTTAATATGTATCGCTTGTCAGAGGAGGAGGATGAAGAACAACAACAACAACAACAACAAAGATAATAACAATAACAACATAAAAGAATAAAAAAAAAACATTCACAAAAGACAAATACATACGATACCTCCCCCCCCACCCCCACCCCAAAAATACGTCAAAACAAGAAGAAAAAACAAAACAAAAAAAACATAAGCACATTCTCTTGTTTGCTAATATTGATCTCTCGTCATACATGATGCCATAGTTACTAAGGACTTCATTTAGCCTGATTTTCTTTTAATATGTCTATCGCTTGTCAAACACATATGTATACAATTTTCGACATTTAAAACTTCAACTTCACTAACTTTCAAAACTGTACCATTTATGTGATGCAATGCTAAAGACTTTATTTGACCTTATTTTCCTAATATTTATCGCTCGTCAAACACATAATTCTATACAATTTTCAATATTTAAAATTTCAACTTCACTAACATTCTGATATGCGCCACTTGTCATACTAATACAAACATGTTTCATATTAAAACAAATCTGATATACATGTTTTTTTCTCCCATTTATCACCTTCCGTGTGAACTTCTAGGTACAAGAATGATAAAACTCGTAAAAGTGATTCTGTACGATATTTTATGACGTACGATATGCACAACGCTTCCTCTATTCCTTCCCTTCCTTTCCTTTCCCTTCCTCTCCTCTCCTCTCAGACACACGACTAGTTGAATACACCACTTCCCTTCTCTCTCCATCCCTTTCCTCACCCCGTCCTCTGCCCCGCTGATATTTGTCACTGTTCCTGTAAAATACCGATGTTTCATATTAAAATAAATCTGATATATCTCTTTTTTCACTCCTTGATCACCTCTAATACGAATATCTATGCGCTGAAATGTTATAACTCGTAAACTAAGTGAATTTATACTATGTTTTAAGACGCATGCAAAACGCTTCTGCCCTTCTTCCCTTCCTTTCCCTTACCCTCAGACACATGACTATGCTACACAACTCCCCTTCTTCCTTTCCCTTCCTACCCTGCACAGCGCTTCTTCCCTCCCTCCCTTTCTTTCCTTTCCCTTACCCTCAGACACATGAATATACCACTCTCCTCTCCTTCCCTACTCTTCCCCTCCTCCCCCTCGTCCCTTCCCTTCCCCTCCAAGCTGACACATGCACGCCGCCGCCTCCCACAAACCCGTCCATTCGTTTCCCTTCTCCGCCAAATTGCAAAACGCCCATCTCTGCCGCCCCAATTATCCTCCTTGTGCTCCATTTCATGCCTCGTGCGCGCGCGTTCAAGCTACTGGACGTCACGCTGGTAATGGCCTGCCTTGCTCTCTGTCGTGAGTGCTTGGTCCTGACTCGCTTAAAAGTGCTTGTACGGTCACTCTTAAACCATGCATTTAGTAGTAGTAGTAGTAGTAGTAGTAGTAGTAGTGAACAAAAGCACGAAAAGAACATGTAACACAAGAGTATGACAAGAAACAATGACATCCCCGACTAGCGTGACACGGGGCGAGGGGGAGACGGGACAGGGAAGAGAGGGGCAGGGCAAAGCAAGGGAGGACATGGAAGGGAGGAGCAGGGCAAAGGAACAACAGGACAGAGCAGGAAAGTGCAGAGGAACAGTGGGGGAGGGTATGGAGGGGCAGAAAAAGAGCAGGGAAGGACAGGGAGGAAAGAGGCAGAGCAGGGAGGAGCAGGGAAGAGCAGGAAAGGAGAGAAGAGGAACAGCAGGGAGGGCAGGGAGTAGCAGAAGAGCAGGGAAGGCAGGGAAGAGAAAGAGGTAGAGCAGGGAAGGGCAGGGAAGAGACAGAGGTAGAGCAGGGAGGGACAGAGGTTTGGTCGAGGCTCAAGTGGCCGGCCTAAGCTGTGGCGGCAGTGTGGCGCGTCAGGAAGTTTTATGACGGGATCACAAGGCGCGCTGCGTGTCTAGTGTCAGGCACGACGCGCCCCGAGGCACCACCAGCACAGAAGCCGGGCGGGGAGTGAAGTACGCAGCGATAGGCCTTGCTCCCGCGCGGCCTACGTGATGTTGATGCTGAGGTTTGGTTGGATTTGCATATGTGGACACACGCCAGGAGGGAGACACGAGGGACAGAAAAGCAACAGAGAAATGGACTCTCAACTGTAGATTTATACGAAAACCAATTGGATGATTGAAACAGGATTGGCAGTCATGTTGTTAGTGCCAGCACGATACAAATATACATTCAAGAAGAGGAAAACCATGGACAGTGAAGTTAGGTGGGGTTAGGTTTTCAGGAGCTGCCTCTTGCAAACTCCTTATGTTCTTAAAAAAAATTGCTTCGCTTTTAAAATTGAGTTGATACCCCCGTCGATAATCTTTAATAAAAATGACTGATGAAGTGGGACAAGTGAGGAGGAGAGCACGAAGCGTTTGAGCTAAGAGGGTGACAGCTGTACACTCATGCCTCACCCGGGCCCGCATCACACGGCCTCGACTGACAGCTAACCAACAGCGTGAGTGGTTATGGGTCTGATGAGCACTTGAACTCTCAGGAAGGGACTATCAAGACACCTCTCCTTCCGAAAGTGACCTCTCTACTGGACACTCATCTCTGCATTCTTTTTATAGGAGCAATGCATATAATATTTTTTCTATTATTATTTATTTTTGCCTTTGAGTGATTCCTTAACTGTAAAAAAAAATTAACATCTTAGACTCACTGTAGATACTTCTCATAAATTTTATCATCATATTCAGTCAGTAGTTAACAATGCCGCGAGTGTATCCAATAACCTCTTAAATTCTATACTATATAGTAATCATAATGGTTCTTCATGTTACCTTTCCCTTTAACTCATATACATCCCACTGTTGAATCTTCTTTCTTTGAGTGATTGTGTGTATGTGGGTGGGTGGGGGTGGGGGGGGGGACAGGATAAGGATATAGGTATAGGTGGCATTTGTCTGTGTGAGTCACTACAAAGGCACTGGACTAACAACACTGCTGGCCTGACTAACCTTTCTTACTCTGATCCTCTGAGGTCCATATTCTTAATCTAACTTTACATTTAGATGAGGAAATGTTGACTTACTTGAATTTATAGGCAATTTGACTTTAACTGGCATTATATTTGGTGTATATAGCACACATTCTGGGCTACAACAAATCATTCACACCGGTTTAAACTAAAGGTTAACTACTGGCACATCCTTCACCAGCCTTATCGTGGTACAGTGATGAGGCTGGGGAAGTCCGTCAGGTAAGAGTACCAGGTAAAAGGAATGACACTCCTCTCAAAAAGAAGCTCACACTGCCACCCTCACCCTCGCCTTCATTCCACTTATGCACAAGACCGCCACCTCCACTTTATAAGCTCCTGAGGGAAGATGTTGTAGAATGACACATTTTATCGCATAACAGAGATAATGACTTCTTACGATACTCTTGAAGGGATGGGAACTCTGAGAAATTACACTTCCTGACAGGGATTATCTACATTTATTTATCTATTTATTTTATTTATTTATTTATTTTTTATTATTATTTTTTTTTTTTTACAGAATACTCAGCAGCATTTACTTGGCTATTCTGTCTGATGATGTACAAGATTTTTATTTCACTTTCATAATTTTCTTTTTCAATTTTGCTTAGTTTTATATATTCATTCAATACAAAAGTGTGTATATCTAATGAGAAGGGCAGGGAAAGGGTGGGATTCTGCAAACACTAAAATTTCACACAGCAGAAAAAAAGAAGAATTGGATGTGGCATGTTATGGTACAATGGGTGGATATGTATGTTGATGAGGAGGAGGAGGATGCAAATGAACTCAGCTGAAATGCCTGAACTCTCAATACATATAAGTCTCTGATAATTATTTTATATGTATTTTTTTAATAAAGATCTTCCCCTGCACATACCTATAAATCATCTATGCCCTTTCTGGCCACTACAAACCTCTTGACACAAGGTTGCCAGCACGACTGATCTTTACACAGACAGCATACCACTGATTTATGGACCACTTGACAGGGAGTGGAGTGCAGGGAGAGAGGCTCACCTTTTGGCATGTCTGTTGGGTCAGTGTAGGGAAGGGTGGGGCATAAGTCTGTTAATGTCTGCAGTAACACCATGGTACAATTACACCAAAGGAAAACAACATTCAGGAGGCAAGTCGACTGTCAGCATTCATGCACAGAAGTGCCACTTTTAAAACTCCTACTCTCTTTTATCGAGGTGAAGTTGGGGGCATATGCTATAGCTTCTTTAACCAGCAATTCATATATACCAGACCTGGTTGTGATATCAAATAAGCTAAGCCGCTGCAACCAGTAGGACTGAGTTCCTCATTTTGTGAGGAGACATTCATTCATTCATTTCATCGACGCCTGCCCCTAGGAGCTCCCACCAGGGGATGGCCATGGCAGAAGAGCTTCCAACTATCTCTATCCAAACCAAGAGGAGACGTTATTTTAATTTAGTGATGACTGGTTACTAATTTTTTCAGTGGCATGTCAATAATTTATTGGCCATAGGTTTTCAACTTAGCAATGATAGGTTACTATCTCTAGGTAGTCTAAGTCCAGCAGTAAGAGTAAATTAGCTTAAAAATAAGTTATTGTGGAATCGCATTTATTTTTAATCATCTGTGTTTTCATATTACAACTGAGGAATATGTGCTTTATTAGTGAATAGTATTAATAAAGGAAAATCTAATTTTCAAACTTTGAGTGACTGGCCCTATGTCCCAGGGTAACGAGTCATTTGCCGTCACAGGCTCAAAGGTAAATATGACTGAGATAAGCACCGAGGTCACGCGCAGCTTTACTGCATCCCCCCCGACTTCACTTTTACCCAACCACCTGCATGCCTGGCTGGCATGTCTCTCACCATACTGCGGATCATCCCCCTGCCATGCCCTGCCCCAGCTGGCCAGACTGCAGATCAGTGGTGGCCCCACCCAGTAGGAGAACCAAGTAAGAGAACCCAATAATTCAAATTTCGACCATGCTGTAATCAGCCTAACTTCATTCCCACCACTTCCCTCTTGAACACTGCTGCAGCCTGATGTCCCAGGAACTCAACTATCCCACATAGAACTAACAACCAAGAGAGTAACACCCATCTTAAAAAAAAAAAGTCTACCTGAGTAACCCCTTCCTTAGCCTAAATCCTTCCCTCCAGACACCTGTTACACGTGTACTCTTAACTTCGCCACTTAAAAAATCAATACCCTGGTTTTAACACTCCCAACACTTCCCCCCCAAAAAACACGTTATATCGGATCAACAAGGCAGAGAACACACAAAAATGGGAAAATACCATGAAAATAAAATCCTGAGTCGACCAAATAACAATAACTGAAGAAAAAACACAAAAATGACAGTTACTTTTTCTGGGGTGTGTCTCCCCTTAACAGTAGACTCCAAATACACGTTACATCAGACCAATAAGGCAGAGAACACACAAAAACAGGAGAATACCTTAAAAATATAATACTGAGTGGAGTAAATGATAATAACTTAAGAAAAAACACAAAAATGAGTTACCTTTTTCTGGGGTGTCTCGCATTAACAGTAAACTCCAAATACATGTTATATCAGACCAGCAAGGCAGAAAACACACAAAAACAGGAAAATACCATAAAAATACAATCCTGAGTGGAGTAAATGACAATAACTGAAGAAAAAACACAAAAATGATAGTTACCTTTTCTGGGGTGTGTCTCGCCTTGACAGAAGACTCCACACTGCCTGTTTCCACCGTTAAAGAAGTAAATCCACTGCTCCTAAAATTCTCACTCACTCACTGGACTTAGACCGGCTTTATTTGCTTATTTTTGGTCCATAAACACACAGACCGTCCACCCTTCGAACGTCAACCATCACAAACCTAAGTTTTCATCCTTTCCAACGGCGCACATTAATATATTTTCCTTTTTTCTATCGTGCCTGCCTGTAATGGTGTTTATTTTAGGATTGATGCAACTTGGCATTTTCAGATTTCTCCACTGGCTTGATGTGGTGTATTATATCTATTGCTGGTGCTGGTGTTGATATAGAGGTTTACTTGTATTCCTTATTTTTCTTCACTCCTATTATTTTATCATCACTATATAGTATCTTATATTATTAACCTTCTCCAATGACTAATATGTGCTTTATTCTATCTAATGCTGGTATACTGTATATGTTTAGTAGTTCACATGATGGTACCCCACTTCTGTTCCTTCCTAAATACTTGCTGCTTTGATTTCAATACAGAAACTAGTATTCTCGACCCTAATATTCTTCTCCTATCCAGAATAAAAGGTCTAAGTTAACGAAGAGCTGCTGGATGTGAGTATTACGTAGAAAGACCTGAGAAAATATCAATGTCCTTAAGAAAATGATCCGGCCATAAGTATAACTCAACTAAACTTTCTCTTTCATGATGAGGACGATTATCTTGCTTTTCCTTTGATGATATACTACATGGGAGGGAGCTAGGGACAGTATTTGCCATAACAACCCCAATACATAGCAGTTTATTCATAGCAAAGGAGTTAAGTGCGTGCTAGAGTCCATTAGAAGAGATAGTGAGGAATCTTTTAATATCCGGAGACTGATTATTTTTACAATTATTAAATGTCATAAGATCAAATGCAGGTTTACTCTCGACTGGAGCCATCCATTGACAAAATCAGCCCACGAATAAGCAAATCAATAACACATAAGGCTAATAATGACCATGAGTAACGTGTAGGTAGCTCTTGTATTATTTAGTTTAGTCATCTGTTGTAACTTGGAGAGAATGGAAGTGGAGGGAAATGGCGGAGGAGGAGACCCTTGTGTTATGCGGCGCTAGTGGGCGGGTGGTCCATCTGCACTTCTGGTGACGTCAGGTGCTGATTGACTGACGGCACAGCACCAAAACCACGGCCACATATCCATTAAAACACATAAATAGGGTTAATTTCGCAACTTGGGTCACAATCGTTCACCACACCCCGATAGCCAATCTGAAAGGACATCTCTTGGGCGTGTTATCAGAACCAATGGAGCTTCTGAGAGGAAGGTTTAGGTTATTTGTGGGATATAGTGAAGGATATTGTTGTCATGGCATGTGGATTTACTTTTATCCTCCACGCTTCCGCTCACATTTCTCAATAACAGGCGTGAACGTGATAATATGGCCGAAAATTCTCAAACCGCGGCATCCCATTTTGCAAGCTCCACCCCCTCACCCTCTCTCCCTACCTCGCCCCCTCCCGCCCCGCCCACACTCCCTGCAGAACTTTAAAATCATGAAATAAGTTTAATTCACGTTGCTGTTATGCGAAAAATTATGATCATCACCGGCAAAGTGCTATCTTGCCTGCCTGATCCACGTTAAACGCCCCTCCTCGCCAAGACAGAGAAAGTTAGCCACGGAGAGAGGAAGGAAGGTGTGGAGATGGCGGACTCCAGTGGCTCAGTGAAAGGAGGCAACAAAAAAGGACATAGTATCTCCAGAGAGGGTTTGGTTCTTGTCAGGGAGTGTTCAGCAGAAGAGCAACGCCCCAGCCACCCATCGCTTTCTGCTGTTCTTCCCCTAAGTCGCTTTCCTGCATTGGTGCCCAGCAGTGCAACATAAACGCCAAGGCTGGGACCTCGCCGCACATTTGCCTGACTGAACGAAATTCGCACTCATTTGCACAAGTGTGTGGGCGAGCGAACGAAGTGAGAGGAAAAGGCGAGTCGAAGCTTTGCAAAATGTATCGCTAACTGTGGCCTCGGGTTGCTGCTGCCCTGAGCCGCTCAATACTGCAACTGGTTTTTATTATTGCAGTTTTCGCCCTTACTAACCCAGCGGCAATTAGTTAAGGGTGATAGGTAGTGTGTTGAGGTAATAAAGCACGCGTTCATTCATGCATATTTATCTCCTCCACCACAGGAAAGAGAAGAGAGAGGAGAAAGTTGAAAAGTCTGTGTGTGTGTGTGTGTGTGTAAGAAGAAGGGCAAGACGTGTTTCTCTGTATTACTTATGAGTTTCGTGGATAAGAGGCATGGTTCTATACTTAAAAGTCAAATAGTAACGTTCTGAAAGCACTTGAAGGTCCCAGACGAGAGTACGGTAACAGCAGTAATAAACTAACATATCAGGCTACGTGAAATCGATAATAGATAGCGAATATTGACCTAACCCGTATATTACAACCAAGACTGCACTATAAAAAAAAATAATTGAGCTCCATCAGATAAGTTAATCCTTGTGGAAGATGATAAATTAACCTGGGGACATAACAGAGAGAAACAGTAACACAAAATTTTAATCTTATATCGCCATTATCTCCACACTTACAGACCTTCACTTCATCTCACATCTCACATCTCTCATCCTTACATAAGAAAAGAAAACCTTACCCCCACCTTGATAAGCCTATTCAGCGGGGCCTTCATAGCAACTCGGGGCCTCTAGCACTCCCAGGCCTCTTATGTAATGGTGCACATCCCCCTCCTCCTCCTCCTCTCTCTTCTCCTTCCCTTCACCCTCCCTCGGTCTCCTTCCTCCACGGCCCGCACACTCCCCCTCCTTCCTTCACACGCCCCATCCTTCCTCAAGACTCCCCTGCCAATCCTTTCCAGTCCTTCCTTCACATGTTCCTCTCCTAATTCCAGTCTTTCCTCCACACGCTCATCTCTTTCCACTTCTTCCTCCACATGTCCCTCTCCTTCCACTTCTTCCTTTACACGCTCCTTTCCTTCCGGCTTCCAGTCCTCAATTCCTCCACACGCCCCTCGATCTCCCACAGTCCCAGTCTTCCCTCGATCCACACGCCCATTCCACTCCTTCCTCCACATGCCCCTCTCCTTCCACTCCTTCGATGGATCCTTCACATGCTCCTCTCCTTCTAGCCCTTCACACGCCCCTCGATCTCTGAGTCCTTCCTCGATCCACACGGCCATTCCACTCCTTCCTCCACATGCCCCTCTCCTACCACTCCTTCGATCGATCCTTCACATGCTCCTCTCCTTCTAGCCCTTCACACGCCCCTCGATCTCTCAGTCCTTCCTCGATCCACACGGCCATTCCACTCCTTCCTCCACATGCTCCCCTCCTTCCACTCCTTCCTTCACATACGCGCTCCTATATAGCTCTCCTTCCACACGCCCCTCTCTCCCTCCCTTCTCTTTATTCATATTGCCCATCTACCTAACTATATACGTATCTGCCTATATCTATTTGTCTTTATTTCTTTCATTCATCATTATATCTCTCTGGCTAAGCATCAAGGAGTGGGCGTGGCCTTCACTTCGAGATCTTAGCTGCATCATGGCTAGCTATGTCCCCCAACCTCTATCTTCTCCCCGTCCCACTTTTGTCCCTCTTCCCTCTCGATCCCCTCCCCTGTTCCTCTCTGCTCTCCCTCTTCCCTCCTTAGATCCTCTCTACTCTCCCTCTCCCCTGTCCCTCTCCTCACATGACCCTCTCTACTCTCCTCCCTCTCCCTCTTCCCTCTCCTGTTCCTCTCTACTCTCCCTCTTCCCTCCCGTGACCCTCTCTCCTCCCTCTTCCCTTTCCTCCTCTCCTTCTCCCCTGCTACATCCCTTCTCTCCCCTCTCCCTGTGTCCCATCTGCCCTCCCTCTGTGGGCAAATATTCTCCCTATCAAGGCTTGTCACAACGTTGGGAGATAGAGGAAGATTAAAACAGTTAAATTACACCTTTGGACACGGCTAGAGAAGGTCTGTAAAAGTGAAGAGATTGCACATTCTGGCCCTTTCATGTTATCTGGTGGAGTATTATCAGTCTGTCTTACATTTCAGAGGTGGTAGTGGTGGTGGTGACAATTAAGACATAAAACACTATTAGGCTTCCTTTGAGACAGAACAAGAGGAGGAGGATACAGAGAAGCCATATATTTGCCTGTTCTTCACCATGAATCGCAAAATATTACATCAGGGAATGGTGTCTTCGGCCAGGCTGTGGAGGAAGGTAACTATATAATTATAACTGTAAGAAAATATAACACAGGGTAACTATGATAAGGATAACAAGGTGACTAAAAACTCTTGCATATACAGTGTCAGGGGAATATGGAGGAGAAGTGCGCCATATGGTTATTTCAAGGATTCTCGGGTGTGATATCTAGACCTCTTGTTTCATACTTAGAACCAGACTCAGAGAACTGTAGGCCTACCATGGTCATACTTCCTTCCTTCCGTCCATAATAAAGTAGGATTAGTTAGGGGTATATGCTTTTTTTATGTGTGTTTCACCTATGGCACCAGTAAGCCTTCTTAATTCGTGGGGCCTGGTATTTTTTTCTTCTTTGCCACAGCCCATTATGGCACAGGCAAGTGTTTTATAGTGGTGCCATCTTACTCGTTTTGTTTAATTAATTTAAGAACACACACCTTAATTATGAGTCCTAAAAATGTGATGCTCATAATATAAAAAACATTAAATTGCATGGGAGACAGAGAGTAAGCTTTTTTAGTGGGGTCTGTTTATTTATTTTTTTGTCCACAGCCCATTATGGCTCAGGAAAGTGTTTTATAGTGGCGCCATCTTGCTTGTTTTGTGTAATTAATTTAAGAACACACACCTTATGAGTCCGAAAAATGTAATGCTCATATAAAACCACTATTGCAGGGGAGACAGAGAGTGACAGCCGTGACATCAGTGGCTCCCCAGCCCTCTGCCCCTCCCCACCTAGCAGCCCCCCAGCCCCATCCCTTCACCACCACCACCACGCCCCAGCAGACCACTCGCCCCACACCCACACCAGCCCAAGCCCACAGCGAGCCCACAGGTAACAAAACATCACTGTGGTAGTACAGATAAGGATGCAGAGAGGGTAAAATGCATCCCTGTACCTTTACCAACTGTAACCTAATGTTCTTATACCTGTAACCTCTGTCACCAGCCTCCCGCATCTCAAAAAATACTCTCATCCATTTGTTGCCTAATCACAATCTTTCCTCTGCCAAGAAATAACTATCACTAAGCACAGGATGATGCAAAGTGGACTCAACATCTTGGCTTAACCTAACCTAACCTAACCTAACCTAACCTAACCTAAAATGCCAGGTATCAGGGTGGCCGAGGCAGGGAAGGAGGTGCTGGAGGTGACGTTTGCTGATGGTAGCCACAGTGCCTTCCCTTACTGCTGGCTGAGGGACAACTGCCAGTGCCACGAGTGCTTTGACCATGATGCCCTGTGCCGCAAGCTGACCCTGGAGGACTGGCAGCATGATGACAGCCCCACCAGTGTCCAGGTGAAACGTTTATTTATTAATTTATTTTTACAGGAAAGTAGGCAGATCAGTCAAGGGGGTAATGAGGAAATTAAAAAAATGTTGCTGGTGCTGCTGTAATACTGGCATGTAGACTACCACATAAACAAAAAGAGAAAAGATATGGACCCTTTAATAAGAAGATATGAACAGAGAAAGAGAGTAGGTCAAAAAGATATGAACAAGAGGCGAAGAAGATAAGAAAGCGAAGAAACAGAACCAGAAACAGACAACATTTTATCTAGACACTAAAGATGAAGACAGATAAAGTAATGGACTGACAACCAGGTGCATCCCTCTCCCTCCTTCTCCTTCCTTCACCCTCCCTCTCCTTCCTTCACACACACCTCTCCAAGCCAAGAAATAAGCGTAAAGGAACAGTATACAATGAAAGCACCTTTACCACTATCACTAAACCAGAGAATATAATCATACCATCACAAACTCCGTACCACTGAAGAGCCAGAAAACACCATCACATACCATGATATAACCTGAACCACTGATTACACCTAACTGCCCCCTATATCCATCACGGACTGACTTCACACTGAAATAACTTGACCCACTGACCTCACCATATTGCCCCATAGATCCATGATTGCCCGACTTCACACTGATTTGACCTGACCCACGAACTCACTACACTGCTCCCTAGTTCCATCATCGACTTGAGTGACCCTTAACATACACACCATTTTCTATTTCTCGTTCTCTCTCCTTTCAGCACATACTTCTAAATTCCTTTTTTTCTACACATCTATTATGCCATGCCTCTCCTGTACACTGTAAATACCTATACATACACATCCTAATCAACATAACATTTCACCTTGTATATAGAAAAACATCTAACTACCGCTCTTGTATGAACCTCCTCTAATTTCTTCCCTTCTACAGGTGGAGGAGGACGGGGGTGGCGTGGGGCTGCAGTGGATCAGTGGGCACAGTAGTCGTTACGAGGCCCAGTGGCTGCAGCAACACGCCTTTACCGCCGCCGCCCGGGACGCACAGAGGAGCTTCCTGGCCCTGAGGAAGGTTGGCACGTTTCCCGCCCCCCAGCTGGGACACGATAGTCATTATAGGTACTGGGGCCATTCTTTTTAGTTTGTACTGGGAAAGAAGAAAGGAGAACAAGAAATGAGTTGCAGGGGGAAAATGACCTTGTGTTTGCTGTTCTGAGGGTCACTTTTCCCTTGCAAATTGTATCTTGTTTTTCATGGGATGTGTAGTCTGCCTTTCCCAGTACAATCTAGAAAAAAATGTCTCTGTTCCTTATGCCCCCTCTCCTCCATACACCTCATATGACACTTGATATTGGCGTAACAGACCATATACAGCTCATACTACACTGAGGTATCATACTATCACCTAATCTTGCATGTTATTTAACCCGTCCGCTGCGACTGGCATGGATTTTGCCTTCACTGGTAGCCTGGTAACATACACTCCCACGTCTTTCTCTGCCTCTGTGGTGGATAGTGGAGTGTTTCCTATGTGATATTGTTATGCTGGATATCCCGTCCTAAGATGCATGACTTTACATTTTTCTTCATTGAATTGTAGCAGCCACTTTTTGTTCCATTCCTGTAGCTTGGTGATGTCTTCTTGTAGGAAATCTGCAGTCAAGTGGTTAAAAGCACAGACTCAGAAGCCAAAATATATCATTCACCGTAAATATAGCTAAGGTTATGGGTGTTCCTGTAATAGCTGAACCCTCATTACATGTTAGCAGTCATGGTGATGTCTAAGAGCAAGTACGGTGTCATGATAGCTTAGAATTTTATAATGCTAAATATTTGTAGTTGGTAATAAGTTTGTAACAAGTTATGTAGTGAGTGTAGTGGATTTGTAGTAAGTTTTAAGCACATTTTTGGTCTTTTAAGTAAATCTCTTGACTGCCCATTTCTGATTGACTATGTAAGTGCATTGCCGAGAGAGCATTTTAGTTTTCTTTTTGCTTTTTCCCCTGAGATATTTTCCCTACTGTAAAAAAAGCATACTTCCAGCTTGTCTCCCTTCTTCCTCTTCCTCTGCAGTCCTTCTGAGTACTAAAATTTTGCAGTTAGTCTTTAAGTATGTAATTAAAAGCTTATATTCTGGGTAAATATTATACTGTAAATGAACTCGTACACTAAAGAGGAACAGCAAAGATACAGCATATGCCCTTAACCCAGTAGCATTGACGGGCCAAATTTGAGGCTCTACCGTGTACCAGCGACGGGCCAAATTTTTGCCATGATATAAACCGCCCAAAATAGACGATGCATAAACTGATCACAAATGCGTTGATATATATTATGAAATGATTTGCGTGAGTGATGATTTTTTCTCATTTTTCTCGCTTAGAGGGACCTTTAAGAAACATGATCCCCGCAGCTACCAGGTTAACTTTATCTTTACTTTTCACTAATCAGTTCACACATCGCAGGAACTTTGGAGCACCGAGCTGGAGCTGCCGAGGCTTGACTACGAGGCCGTGATGCACCAGGACACGGCGATGCTGGACTTCCTGGTGACGCTGGAACGCAAAGGTGTGGTGGTGCTGACCAAGGCGCCGCGGGAACCAGGCACCGTGTTCTCCATCATCAACAACATCGGTTACGTGAAGCCCACACACTACGGGTATGTCACAGGTGTTGGGGGGACAGGTGAGGTGGTACAGGGGACAGGTGTAGGGGGCAAGTGAGGTAGGCAGGTGTGTAGTTAGGTGGCTGTGAGGAGGTGTGAGGGGGCAGGTGTGGTGGTGCAAGGGACAGGTGTAGGGGGCAAGTGAGGCAGGCAGATGTGCAGTGGTGTGGCTGTGAGGAGGTGTGAGGGGGCAGGTGAGGTGGTGCAAGGGACAGGTGTAGGGGGCAAGTGAGGTAGGCAGATGTGCAGTGGTGTGGCTGTGAGGTGGTGCAAGGGACAGGTGTAGGGGGCAAGTGAGGTAGGCAGATGTGCAGTGGTGTGGCTGTGAGGTGTTGCAGGGGACAGATGTGCAGTGACAGGTGTGGGAGGAAGGTGTGCAGTGGTGTGGGGTTGAGGGGAGGCAGTGAAGGCATAAAACAACAAACAGGGTGAACTAAATGCCACTTAATTCACCCCAAAACAGGATGAAGTAGCTATAACATGACTCACCAAGGATGTTAATATGTCTGTGTGTGCCGGCAGAGTCCACTACCCCATCCGCAGCAAGGTCAGCGCCAGCAGCCTCGCCTACACGGACCAGCGACTCGGGATGCACAACGACCTCCCTTACTTCAACTACGTTCCCGGGGTGAGTTTTCCGTGTCATTTCCACACCTATCTTTCTATCTCTCACAATAATGTTTAGTTTTCATTAGCTATATGTTGGTCTTACTGTACCTCTACCTTCCACTATGTTCATACTCGCTGTTCCTATAAAAGATAAAAGTAAAGAGTAGCCAAAAGAAAGGTCAATTTCGGGCCATTTTTCTTCCCTCCCCATCCTTCCCCTTCACCCATGCCCTCCTCCTCCTCCCGACAGATCATCTTCCTGCACTGCATCACCCAGTTCGAGGGGGAGGGCGGGGAGAACGACCTGTCCGACGGGTTCCAGGTGGCCCGGTACTTGAAGGAGCACCACCCCGGGGAGTACCGCATCCTCACCGACACCCCCGTCTACTTCTGGGACAAGGGCACGGCGCAGGTGAAGGAGGAGACCACTGAGTACCATAAGATTATCAACTTACCCATCCTTGTGTAAGTGGATTGGTGGTCTTTACTCTGGTAGCACTCAACTTATCTGTGTTCTTTTTTTTTATTTATTTATTTTTTTTTTTTACAACTAAGGAGACAGCTCAAGGGCACAAAAAAAGGAAACAATAATAAAAAAAGCTCGCTACGCGCTGCTCCTAAAAAAAAGAGCCAAAAGAGGTGTCTGAAAGAGAGGTCAATTTCAGGATGCTTCCACCCCTTCTTCATTAATAGTCCATCTTCTTCCATTCTTGGGGGTGGACTTGCAATGATCCTCCTCCATCTTCCTCAATCCAGTGCTAATCCTTCCTCTGTTTCTTGTTGCACTGTTCCTCACCATGTTCTCCTCGGTCTTCCTCCGCCTTTCACATCAGCTATTTCCAAAAGCCATATACGACATCAGTCAGGTTCTAATGAGTGTTTCCTTAGGTTCATGGTAAAGGAGAAGGATCAAACTACCACCAGGGTCATAAAACTACTACCCCTGAAGATGCCCAAGACTCCTATGAAAGCCTTGTCATATATGTGTACTTGGAAGCTGAAAGACTGAAGAATATGACCTTTAGTACAAGTGATCAGCCTTCCCATATCATTGAGAGCTATGTAGCCTATAAGGTATTTGCTATCTAGGTCAGAAAGGTTCATAAAGCCTGATAAGCCAATAATACATTCATAGGAAAAGTCTCCTGATTGCAGCTTATAAAATGTCTTTCCAAGCAGGGCCATTACTAAATATTTCATCACCCAAGCACATATTTAACAAGGCTTTCGTAGGAGTTTCGGGCATTTCCAGGAGTAGTTTTATGACCCTGGTGGTAGTTTGACCCTTCTTCTGTACCATGAACCTAAAGAAACACTCATCAGAACCTGGTTGATGTCCTCTTTGACCTTTAGAAACAGTTGATGTGAGAAGCGAAAGGGTCTGAAAATACCGACCAAGTGTACAGTTTTATATTACAGGAAGGAGGAAGAGTAGATGAGGGTCACACCAACACTTGCCACACACCTAATCGACAGCATTCAACACAGATCAGTAACTTTTTTTCTTCTTCGTTCTCAGGGAGGACCGGGTGAGTGGCGCTGTGGTACGGGTCAACAACTCCCAGCTGAGGAACTCCTACCTGGACCTGTCGCCACACCTGGTCACGCGCTGGTATGCCGCCCTCAGGCTCTTCAACCAGACCGTCGACCAGCACTCCATCAGGAACAAGCTCAAGAGTGGTGAGTGCCTCTTCCTTTCCTTAACCCGTCCGCTGCGATTGGCACGGATTGCACCTTCACTGGTAGCATGGTAACATAAACTCCCAGGTCTTTCTCTGCCTCTGTAGTGGATAGTGGAGTGTTTCCCATGTGGTATTGGTGTGCTGGATATCCCCTCCCATGATGCAGGACTTTACATTTTTCTTCATTGAATTGTAGCAACCACTTTTTGTTCCATTCCTGTAGCCTGGTGATGTCTTCTTGCAGGAAATCTGCAGTCAAGGGGTTAAGTAATACTCTCATGCACCAACTGAACTTAACTGTGATGCCCCAACTTTACCTTTACATATTAATTGTGTATCTCTGTTTTGTCTGCTGTGCTCATTCACATTCATTAGATGGCTGTGCTTTAGACCAGTCAGTTAAGCAGCCAATCAATCTACATCTGTTTACCTAGCTATCTGTCTATTTATATATCTTTCACCCAATAAGTCAGTCAGTTAGTCAATTAGTCAGTCACTCAATCATTTAGTCAGTTAATCCCTCAACCCCTCAATCAGTCAATAAGTCAGTCATCCAATCAGTCAGTCAGCCAATCACTCATACATTCAGTCAGTCAGTCAGTCAACCAGTCACTTATACAGTCATTCACTCAGTCAGTCAGTCAATCACTCATACAGTCATTCACTCAGTCAGTCACTCAATCACTCATACATTCACTCAGTCAGTCAGTCAACCAGTCACTCCCACACAGGCGAGATGCTGGTCATGGACAATACTAGGCTGCTGCACGGACGGACTGCCTACAATGGAGCCCTTGGGGAGCGCTACATGGACCAGGCCTACCTTGATTGGGACGGGGCACTCTCCAGGCGCAGGGTCCTTCAGGAGAGGCTGGGCGTCACCTTGGAGTAGGGTAAGCAGAAGGAGAAGTAAGAGGTGGAGATGGAGAAATGATAAAGGAATGAGGATATGGAAGAGGAGGAGAACCAGAGGGAGAAGGAGGTGGTGGAGAGAGGAAAAGGGATTAGGGTATTTACATGGTTTTGCTCTTTCCCAGGTACACCATTGCATTTCATCTTGTAATATTTGATCTGATCGGTCTAAGAGCCATAGTCTGTTAACTTAAGTCCGACCCAAGCTGACAACATAAACCTAAGCGTGTTTGCAAGCTGAGTGCTGATTGGCTACTGTTATGGCTTCCAAGTTTTCTTTAACCTCTGTTTGTGTTTATCTCACACAGCACTTTCCGCTAATCTGCACTGTGCTTACAAACACGCTTAGGGTTATGTTGTCAGCTTGGGTCAGACTTAAGTGAACAGACTATAGTGTATTGTTTTCTAAGGTCTGTAGGCCAGCTGAACGTTTTTGCAAGGAAGATACCTGAGACAGACATATCTTTTTCCACCCAGGGGCATGACAGTGAGAAGGGGTATCTTTTTTTTTTAACCCCAAAATTGATTTCATGCCCATTCCTACCAACCACTTGCATTTCTTTCTTTCCAGTTGCCTGTGATGCATGCTCTGCTGTGGCTGTTTGTTGTAACCGTGCCTGAAGTGATGTGAAGATGTCATGTGCCCACAACTCCCCACCCAAAGCTTCACAGCGAGGCTGATGTGGGTGCTGCCTGAAAAAGAGAACAAGAATTATGAGGAGACAAGGAAAATAATTTAGATAAGAAGGAAGGAATTGAAGAGGAGGAAGAAAGATATGGGTGTGTTACTGTAGGGGGTCAATACTTGTTTTAGAGTCCCCAACAGTAAAGTGCTTCTGGTGCCTTGAAATCACTCTTAAATCCACTATCTCTTGTGTGTAGGCTGTGTTTTATCCTGGAGAAGAGTTGGGTTATGCTAAAGCAATATTAATGGCTGTGTGACTAGGAGGGCAATGTTTCTTTTAGTTTTCCCTTCAGTTAAGTGTTTCTGGTGCCTTGGAATCACTCCCAAATCCACTACCTCTTGTGTGTAGGCTGTGTTTTATCCTGGAGAAGAACTGGATTATACTAAAGCAATATTAATGGCTGTGTGACTGTAGGAGGGCAATGTTTCTTTTAGTTTTCCCTTCAGTTAAGTGTTTCTGGTGCCTTGAAATCACTCTGAAGACACTCTCTTGTGTTTAACCCGGTAGCAGCGACGGGCCAAATTTGTGGCTTTACCGTGTACCAATGACGGGCCAAATTTTTGCCATGATATAAACCCCCAAAAATAGATGATGCATAAGCTGATCACAAATTTGTTGATATGCATTATGAAATGGTTTGTGTGAGAGATGATTTTTTGTCATTTTTCTCGCTTAGAGGGGCCTTTAAGAAACAGGATCCCCGCAGGTATATACTGGGTTAAGCATGTAGACTCAGTTACCCACCCAGTCAGTCAGTCATTCAGTCACACACTCAGAATAAGGAGGTTGTATTAATAGTATAAAACCAAGTTAGCCAATATATATCAGTTAGTCTTAAGCATGTGGATGAGTTGCATTACTTTCAACAGTTTATACATGGTTTTATATTTAATGGTGATAATTAAGGAGGGTACCAGGAGAGAATATAAGGTGTGATGTGTTGTTAATTGATTGACCCTATGTATACTGAATGTACTCTGTAATTATGGCAAATATACACAGTTATTATTAGAGATATTGACTTTATTCCCCAGTTGAAATTAAAGTATAGATAGGGAAGAATATTACTGTGTATTGGAAGAGAAAATAAAAGGGTTTGAAGGGAAGGTATATATAGGCCAGTGTTCAATCTTCATGCTCTTCTTCTCCTTTTTCTTTTTTTTCTTCCTCCTCTTCTTCTTCATGCTCTTCTTTCTTCTCCCATTACTTTTTTCTTCCTCCTCTTTTTCTTCTTCATTCTCTTCTTTCTACTTTTCTTTCTTCTTTATCTTCATCCTCTTCTTTTTCTTCCTTTTCTTCTCCTCCTTGTTCTCCTTCTTTTCTTCTTCCTCTTCCTCATTACTATTATTATCATTATTACTACTATTAGTATCTCCTTTAGGCTCCGAGTCCCTGTCTTTAGGCTCGCCGCCCTGTAAACAAACCTCCACGTGACGTTTGAAAGCCGTTGGTCATGTGGTTCAGTGCATTGGTCTCTGGTGATTCGTTGCCCCGCTGCCTTCACGTGATGTAAGTGTTGCTTCCTTTCGCAGTAGTCAGTCAGTCAGTCAAGTACAGTGTTCGTAAGGAGACTGCCAACTCGTGTTATTTTGATATGAGTGCTAACAGGAAATAGAGCTCTTTTTTTTGCCACTCTACTTTTGTCTATTATATGGGGGCGGTGAGTAGCGGGCTTTTTTTCTTCTACATTCTTTTTGTTGCCCTTGAGCCGTCTCCTTTGTTGTAAAAAGAAATAAAACAAGACCTTTCAGTTGAGACCTAGGAAACTTTTATTGTTATTGTCTGCATTTTCAAAGCTATCCCTATGTTTGTAATTAAACTAATTATTCTAAGTGAACATCAACTAATTCTTAGACGCCTCCACCTCGCACATCATATATTTCCAATAAATATAACTGTTATGACTATGTGATCAAAATAGCCTAGAGGTTCTTAAACATTTTATTACCACGCCCTCTCTAGGAATAGGCCCTTCCTTCCACGCCCCTGTTGCATTTATAGATCAAATTCGCTCCCAGGTTTATTAAGAGTTGTAAGCCTAGCTAGGGTATAAAAAACTAAAGTTATTATATGGGATAATTTTCCATTTTTTTCATGAATTTCTCAACCTTAATTTAACAAATACTCCAACAACAGAAATTCCAAATTTTCCTCCAGGGTTCACGACCCCCCTGGAAATTACTAACGCACCCCGATAATAGCTTTGAGAGAGAGAGAGAGAGAGAGAGAGAGAGAGAGAGCGGAGCATCCACGCACTCACCGCCACACCTCCAGTTCCCCGCCCGGCTCCCTGCCTAACCCCCGCCCCGCCTTTGCCTGCCCCCCGCCCCGCCCAGCCTTTGCGTGCCCCCCGCCCCACTCTCTGCCTGTCCCCCGCCCCCGCCCCATGCCTAACCCCCCGCCTGTCCACCGCCCCGCTCTCTGCCTGTCCCCTGCCCCAGCCCCGCCCCGCTCTTTGCTTGTCCCCCGCCCCCGCCCTGCTCCCTGCCTGTCCCCCGCCCCCGCCCCGCTCTCTGCTTGTCCCCCGCCCCCTCCCCGCTCCCTGCCTGTCCCCCGCCCCCGCCCCGCTCTCTGCATGTCCCCCGCCCCCTCCCCGCTCCCTGCCTGTCCCCCACCCCCGCCCCACTATGCTTGTCCCCTGCCCTCGCCCTGCTCCTGCCTGTCCCCTGCCCCCTGCCCCCGCCCCATGCCTAACCCCTGCCTGTCCACCGCCCCGCTCTCTGCCTGTCCCCTGCCCCCGCCCTGCTCTCTGCTTGTCCCCGCCCCTCCCTGCTCCCTGCCTGTCCCCTGCCCCTGCCCTGCTCCCTGCCTGTCCCCGCCCCGCCCCTGCTCCCTGCCTGTCCCCCGCCCTCGCCCCGCTCCCAGCCTGTCATCTGTCCCCGCCCCGCTCCCTGCCTGGCCCCCACCCCCGCCCCGCTCCCTGCTTGTCCCCCGCCCCGCCACCCCTTTCCTCCTCCCTGCAGCCCAGCAACTAGCCGCCGCCCCCTTCGCCAAGTTCCAACGCCGCTCACCAGTTCACCGCCAACACATGTATAGGAAGGGTGTGCAAGCAAGGGCTCTCTCTCTCTCTCTCTCTCTCTCTCTCTCTCTCTCTCTCTTTGCACTGAGTTCGTGAGCTTTTTTTAATCGTCTTTCATTGCATTAATTAGTACTTGGTCTTATCTTTATTGATCTTTTTTATAGATTTGATTATGGGACCTGTCTGCGTACTCATTCATTAAGTTTTTATTTTTTTATTTACCAGTAATTTTTTGGTTAATCTACTTTTCTTTTTATATTGTTATTTATCAGTGTCATCTCTAACACTTCGCTTTGTTATAGTGATGTTTTTTATTTGTTTTGGGGGTTTGTTTACTTTTTTTCATTTCGTTATTGATTTTTTTTTCACTTATCACGGTCATGTTTTGTTACTCCGGCTTTCGTTTCTGTTTTTTCCTTATTTTTTTTCCTTCCGTCTTCCCGTCATTCTTTACCCTTCAGACTTGGTACCGCTCGTTTATGTAGGATCAAAGTTTTATTATTACTATTATCCTGCATCGTCAATGTTATCCCTGTGTTTGTATTTATTCTATGTAAGCGGCAGCGATTATTTTACTAAGCTATACGTCAACTTTGGAGCTTCAAGTGTTTGTTTTTACGTTAAAGCAAGTTTGGGGCTGATGTATTTCTTCTTTTTTTCTCTTAGATTTTTCACGTGCGATTCATATGTTCACTATAACTCCCACCAGCCTTCAGTATAAGCGTCGGCCATTCACAAGGCGATATGTATTAATGTTTATGATTATATGAGTGTGTCATGTCAAGGCAAACATTCTGCATTAACATTTATGAAGTTTTCTCTTGTTCCTGTTGACATTTGTGAGAGAGAGAGAGAGAGAGAGAGAGAGAGAGAGAGAGGAGTCTAAACTATTGTGGGAGACGAACTGCAGAGTGCGAGCTGTGTATGTGTGTGTGTGTGTGTGTTGAATGATGGTATATGTGTGTGTGTGTGTGTGTGTTGGCCACGGTACACACAGCACAGATGCCAGACACACGACACACACTCAACACTCCCTCAACAACAACTAAAATAATACACCACCTTCATAATACCACACTTTGCATCGAGGGGGTGAAGAGGGCGAATGGGTGAGGGGGGAGACATTTCTTAAAGCCTATGTCCCTTTACTTGTTGCTAAGGGAGTGTGTCTCTCCCTAGCCGAGCATGGGAGGAAGGGAGGGGTGGAATGCTACGTACGGTGAGAGGTGGGAGGAGTGATGTAAGTTGTCCCCCATTCCCCCATCCTTTCATTGCCTCAGGAAGGGTAGAGAGGGAGGAAGGAAGGGCGAGGAGGAGGGAGGGATAGATGGCTCAGTGCAGGGGTAATGCAGTTCATACAGGAGATTAAAAACATACGCTAACTGATTTTGGAGGTTCAGTAATGAGTTTCCTAGACTAATGCCTTCTTGTGATGTCGTGAAGGGGAGTTTTAGCAGCGTGGGGAGAGGCAGCGTGGGTTCAGGTCAGGTTCAAGCACCATCCGGGGGGAGCAGCATGTTCTTGACTCCAGGGCGGTGGGAGGAGCTGGTGCAGGGAGCGGCCGCCCACATTCGTACCCAAGCGGCTGTCTCCAATGCGTTACATATCTTATCTGCTTGAGACGCCCCTCCACGCCCCGCCGAGGAAAACGTGGTCGTCCCCAAGCATGCAGGGGCTGGCGTGGGCGTCTCAGTCATGTCCATTGGGCCTGAAAGCACTGCAAAAAGGCCATCGTTGTCCCATCCCCGCTTCGTACCTCGCTGGCAACACCGTTCGGAGTCCGTGCAAATTCTAGCGAATCTTAACGTTTTCTCCCCCGTAACACCCCAAATTATGAAATCCTGTCGATCACCAATGCAGGAAAGCGACTTCGAGCCTGCCTTTGGAGCGGGAATTGCAGCTTCAGCCCGGAAATTTATTAATCCACACTCGGTAAGGGCGTTTGTGGGGCCTCAGAAGCGACGTAAAGTTACCCATCGTGTCCCTTGTCAAGTGCTCTGGCCGCCTGGTGGGGTCAGGAAGCCCTGCAAACGCGTCAAATAATGTCTCCATGTCAACATCTGCCGCGGATTTGCTTGCTCCTCCATTGATTATTTTTTTTGCCCCACAGGACTGCACCTCGCGGCTTCCTTCCCCTTGAGAGGCTGCCGCCCGCCCTTGAGAGGAGGGAGGACTCGGGCGAGGCGAATTAGACACCTGTGGACTCGCCTTACGTACTAGAGCGTGCTTGAGAGCGTTGCACTTAGCGAAACAGAGGCAGGAAGTGGAGGAGGAGGGGGCGGTGGAGTACTGGCAGGGTCATGCAGTTAACTCATTTAACGAACGCTACCGAGCTTATCCCTTTGTCCCTTGAGCTGAAACCATAGGAGGGTGAAGTAGACACTCAATCATCATGGCAGATAGGACAGAAGAGCCTCAGAAGTGCGTTAGAGGCCGGACAGAGAGCGGCTAAAAGCTTGAAACAAAGGCTTGGTGTGCAGCAGGAGCGGCCGCCAACAGGGAGCGAGTGACGTCACGCCGCTGCAGACGGACTAGCCCGCAGACAGACAGCCATAAGAGGGGAGGTTGGCCCTGTCTACGCCTCGCTAGGGTACGTTTTGGGGCCTCGTACCGTCTGGGAACGTTCTCTCTCTCGCTCTCTCTTCTCCTCCCCCGCCTCCTCTTCCTCCTCCTCGTTCCTGCCGATGCTGCCGCGCCACAGAAAACGGAGGCAACATTGCAATAAAAGAGAGGGTCTGAGGTATTCATGTGCTCGGTTAATTGTTGTAGTGTTGCATGTCACAGGTCTTGAGCGGCGCACGACACAGAATCATAAATATCAGGCCTCTGTCACGGTATACATTAGAGAGAGTAGGTCCAGGATTTTGTTTTTACAGTAAAAGAAGCAACTCAAGGGCAAACGTAAATGAGAGAGAGAGAAAAGTCCGCTAATCACTGCTCCTGTATAAGAAAGTACAGAGTGGCCAAGAAAGAGGTCAATTTCGGGTGAAGAGGTTCTTGATATTCTTGTCTTGAAATGCAGATTGTCACATGTCTTTTCAAAGCTGCTGAATCAAGAATCTCTCACATTACCGATTAGAACGTACGATAAAAAGTAGTTGTGTGCTAAGCTACTCTCTTCTCTACGGTTCTTGTTCTATCTCCAATGAACAGACACAAAACCTTACACAAAACCATTAAAAAAAATCATACGAGAGAAGTTATGTTAAGTTGAGGCTGGCAGCGTTCCTCTCACACCTGTCTGAGTCAAATCAATACCTGTGGCACCTCCTTCTACCTGGCGAGTAATATAAAACGCGTAAGTTTAAGCCAGGTAATCCTTTGTTTTACCTGGGCTACCTGGGTTGTCAATTAAAAGGTTGCAATTACATTTTGGCATTGCAACGTACGTCTCCCCTTGAAAGCTCTCTTGCAACCGTTCTCTTTATCTGTGTGTGTGTGTGTGTGTGTGTGTGTGTGTGTGTGTGTGTACAAGTCTCTCTCTCTCTCTCTCTCTCTCTCTCTCTCTCTCTCTCTCTCTCTCTCTCGTGCCTGCCTGCCTGCCTGTGCCACCACCCCGCGTTATGTTCGGCTGTTGGCGGAGACCGGCACGAAGGACTTGCCCACTGCGGAAGGTAGTGGGAAGGAGGCTGGCATGTGCGACGGACTGAATGAAACAAGAACTGCACAACTTAAGAAGCATTATAAGCCTCGCCAGCGGTCCGTGGGGGGCGGGGCGGGGCAGGGGGAGGCGCGGGGCTATTTGCTTGGGTTGACACTCCCTCGCACGCACATTGCAGTCAGCAGTATTCCACTTGGGCATGCAGTTTTAATAGCAACGAATAAGTGGGATTTTTGTTCAGTTCCTGCGCGGCAATGCAGGTGGGCGAGGAGGTGGTGGGAGGAGGGGGGAGAAGGGGAAGGTAAGGGGTAAGGGGGTGGTGATCAAAGAGGGAGGGAGGGGAGGAAGGGGTTGTGTGGGAGGTGAAAGGGGTGAGGGTTTAAGGGGTGGTGATCATAGGAAAGGAAGTCTGAGGTGGGATGTTGAAAGGGATAAGAGAAGGAAGTGAGATGCGAGGAGGTAGTGATGATAAGAGGAAGCAGGGAGAGGAATGGAATGGAAGGGGGGCAGTCATGAGGGAGGAAGTGGGAGAAAGGGGTGCTGCGTGGGGGGTGAAGGGGGGCGTAGGTCCCCGTTGAATGATGCATGGGGGTGTTAACCTTTAATAAAGCCAATACTGTCAATGTTAATGTTATCGGTGGGGCGAGGTGCGGCCAGACAAAGGCTGCCCTGCTACGGGAGGCTGGCGGGCCGCGGCGGGCCGGCGGTGCAGCGGGCAGGGGGCGGGGAAGGCCCATGCTTATTAGGCCGGGGGCAGGGGAGGGCGTGTGTGCAGGGGAGGGGCAGGAATGCACGAGAGGCTGTGTTTGATGGCGGCAACGGCGGTGGAGAAGAGATGCTTTCCGTGCAGGGGGGGAGGGGGGGAAAGGTAAGCTGTACTATCTGCCTGGGCAGGGAAGCGGCTGGTAATGTTGGGGTAGGGCTGGGCAGCCCTGCTATCAGCTGCCAGTGTATTATGGGGTTCACACACACACACACACACACACACACACACACACACACACACACACACACACACACATATCTATCTATCTATCTATTTATAATTTATTTATTTATTTATAATTTATACATTCTCCTCTATTTTTTTTATTTGCTTTTTTGTCCTGCTAATCCCTTCTTCCTTTTCCGTTCGTCAACTTTCCTAATGGTTAGTTATTATTGTTATTATTATTATTATTATTATTATTATTATTATTATTATTATTATTAGCAGCAACAGCAACATACACGGTATGAAAGCGATATATTTAACTCCCGTGCCCAGGGGAGGCAGGTGGTCGCCGCCCTCGACAAACATGGATGTTTTCCCGCTAAGGTCGTGCGAGTCAGCTGTGGGCTGGGAACACAGGCGCCGGGGTGTTTTTCTTGTGGTGCTTGGGTCACCCACCTTCCCGGACTGTGGCCGGCAGGGGAGACACTTCCAGTGTTGAGGACAAGTTTCCCCTGCCGGCCGTGCGTCAGGCCGAGGCGCAGCACAGGTTCACTTCACCTCATTCAGGGTGCGACTCAAATGTATATATATATATATATATATATATATATATATATATATATATATATATATATATATATATATATATATATATATATATATATATATATATGATACAAAACCTGACTAAGCGTCCCTTGGTCCCAGGCAAGGGGTGCGCCCTGCCGCCCAAGAGACACGCCAGTCCTCGTCGACAGACCGACTTGGTCGGCTAGATTTCGATCGCCGATAAAGTCGGTCTGTCGGCTCCCTGCTACGGGCCGCCTTTGGCAAAGGCCCGTGCTCCCTCGTGCAAGAGGGAGCAATCTCCCCCCCCACCCCCCTGCCGCCACGAGCCAGGGTCTACATTCTCAGGTGCTTTTGACTCAACAAATATTCCCAAGGGCCACAAAGGAGATTAGTCATGTTCTCGTGAGTGTTTTAACGTTCACGGAGCACCAGCCTTGTTGAATCATCACCAGGGTCATGTAACTACCCATGGAAATACCCACAGCCTCTACGAAAGCGTTATCCAACGTTGGTGTGCGAGCCCTGAATATATATAGCACTCGTTAGCGTTGGCCCTGCAAAGGCGCCGCTTTCTGTGGAGGGACGGCGAGAGGGAACTGAAGGAATTTTTAATCATCAGGACAGCAGCTTCCTCACCACACAGAGGCTACACCAGTGATTGTTTTTTAGCCTTGTAACTTTAAACATGATTAAAAAGAAAAAGAAAAAAAGAGAAATAAAAAAATCTTCGAGTAACAAACACCTGCTTTCACCTTGACCTGGCCAGGCAAACGTGTGTGGAATGTCTACCTCTCTTATCCACCTCCTCCTCCTCCTCCTCCTCCTCCTCTTCCTCCTCCTCGTAGCCTGGAGGAGGAGGAGGAGGAGTGTGTAGAGGTCACTATTCTCCGACGCTTCCACCTCTCACTTCAACTATTTCCAAACTCCGAAAGGTGGTCAATCGCGCCATCATGAGCGTCTCTTTAGGCTCGTGGTGCAGAAGAAGGGTCAAACTACCACCAGGGTCATAAAACTACCCCTGGAAATACCCCAAACTCCTACGAAAGCCTTGTCAAATAGGTGATCTTGGGCACCGAAATGTTTAGAGTAGGTCCAAAGTGGGTCCAGCCTCCTCACACACACACACACACACACACACACACACACACACACACACACACACACACACACACATTTGTATACCTGGACTTCTCCTTCGTTTTCTTTTTTTAACTTTCTTTTCTTTCTTTTCCATCTCTTTCCTTTTGTCAGCTTAATTCTTTCGTTCTTTCTTTTTTCTTTCTTTCTCTCCGTCTTTCTTTCTGGATTTCTTTTATTTTTCCTTCTCTTCCTTTCTCTTCTTTTCCTCTCTCTTTCTTCCTTTCTCATATTCCACCCTTCCTCTCTTTTTCTCTATACTTTTTTTTCACGTTTGTTCTCTTGCTCTATATCTATTCGTGTTCAAGTATCTATCTATCTCTATCTATCTATCTGTGTCTATCTATTTATTTTTCGTTCGTTCGTTCATTATTTGATTTTTTCCTTCTTTTCTATGTCCCTTTTTGTATATATTTCCTTATTTATTTATTTGATTATTTATTTACTTGTGTATGTATCTATTCATTCATTCATATATCCACACCCTCTCCTCTCCTCTTCATCATCATCATCATCATCCTGTTCATTCATCATCTTCACCACCACCATCACCTTCACCACCACCACCAGCCAGCCTCTCCTCTACCCCCCCCCCCCCCCCTGTGCCTCTCTTACCTTGATGAGCCGCCGTAGACGTGGGTGAGGGGAGCCTATAGTAATGTTTTTTCAGCCCCCTTCACCTCCTCTCCCTTTCCCTGCCTCTCAGTCCCTTGATTTTGTACAATGGCATCGTTCCTCGCGTGCTGGCCTGCCGACCCTTCCCTCCGTCTACGCCTCCTTCTTCGCCGTCTACCTCCCGTCTGCAGGAGTTATAGTTACCCCTCCTCTGCCCTCGTCCTCCCCCGCCTCCTTCCCTCTGTGTGTGTGTAAGTATAGTGACCAATGTTTGTTTTCTGTTCGATGAGTTTGGTTGTTATTTTAAGAGGATAGTTCAAGTGGTTATGGTATGTTTGCTTTGATGTTTGGTTTGTTCGGAGGTTAAGAGGTTTGTTTTATGTGTCGGTAAGGATGGAGTTAGGTAAGTATAGGCAAGCAGGTATCGTAGGTGAGGAGGGTGTTGTTTGTAGTGTATGTGTGTAGTTTTTGGCTTTGAATCGAAACTCGCTGACGAAGGATTCCATAAGACGGCAACATTATTATTATTATTATTATTATTATTATTATTATTATTATTATTATTATTATTATTATTATTATTATTAGTGTTATTATCGAAAAACTTGCCGCTGCTACATCACTTCACTGGTCTCCTAAAACAAATAAACAAACAAACAAACAAACAAACAACAACAACAGAGGCTAGAAGAAGGAAAGAAAAGTGAGAGAGGAAAAAAGGGAAAAAATTCCTTGCATTGTAAAAAAAATGGTTTGCGTTAACGAGAATAAACGCTCCTCCACTTCGTTCCTCTCTTGCCTCCACTTCCCTGCCTTCGTCCTTCCACTTCACTCTCCTCTTCCCTCCACTTCACTGCCTTCTTCCCTCCACTTCGTTGCTCTCTTTCTTCCACTTCCCTGCCTTCTTCCCTCCACTTCACTCTCCTCATCCCTCCACTTCACTCTCCTCATCCCTCCACTTCACTCTCCTCATCCCTCCACTTCACTCTCCTCATCCCTCCACTCTTCTTCCCTCCACTTCACTCTCCTCATCCCTCCACTTCACTCTCCTCATCCCTCCACTCTCCTCATCCCTCCACTTCCACGCCCACGTCCCTCCACTTCGCCGCCCCCCACAGCCCCGCCGAGGCCTAGCGCAAGGAAGAGCAGCAGCGTGCGGGCGAAGCGTAGCGTGTGGCTCATTTTGTGGGTCACTCGTCTGTCCCTGACACGGATTCTAATCAACAGGTGGAACAATCAACCTGCGGCCGTGTTCGTTTACCTGGCGGTCACTCTGTCTGTCTGTCTGTCTGTCTGTCTGTCCGTCTGTCTGTCTGTCTGTGCTTTCATCTGTCTTTCTGTTTGTCTATTCCTCCTATGTGAGTGTTCATCAGTATGTCTGTCTGTCTGTCTGTCTCACTTAGTATTCATCTCACGTTGTCGTTGTAGCTGTTATTGTTGTTGTTCTTTTTCTTCTTTTCCTCCTCCTCCTCCTCCCCCTCCTCCTCCTCCTTCATCAACACAACACTAAGGGATTAATTAGACTCCATTTTCTTCCTAGGTCACTTTTTTTTCTTCCCTCCACTTTCTTCCCTCTTTACTAGTGAGGAGAGAGGCAGTCCACTCACTTTTTTTTCTTTCACCTTTTAATCCACCCCCTCCAAAGCGTGTGTGTGTGTGTGTGTGTGGCGTCGCGGTGGCTGGGTGACCTTGGAGTAGTGTGGCGTGATGTGGTGATGGTGGTGAAGGTGGTGGTGAAGGTGGTGGTGGTGGCGGGGGGGGGGTCGCACACGAGGCCTACGCACATGCATTTAGGAAGGGAAGGTTGGTGATGATGGTGGTGATGATGGTGGTGGTGATGATGGTGGTGAAGGTGGAGGGGGAGAAAGAAGAGGATGGTGATCATATTACAGGTGAAGAAGGAGAGAGAAAAGGATGATAATGATGATGATGGTGATGAAGAGAAGGAGGTGGAGGAAAAGGAATCCACCCCCTTCCTCTTCCCATCCCTCTCACCTCCCCTTCCACACTCCACTTCACTCCCAGGTCTTTCTTTTCTCCCCACTTACATTCTCACCCCTCCCCTTCCCTTCCCTCCCCATTCTCCTTCTTCCCCATATCTTCCATCCTCACCTCTCCTCATCCTCTCCCCGCTTACATCCTCCCCCCCTTCCTCTCCTTCCCCCCCATCTCACCTGATATACCTGCCCTCTTGTACACCTGGCCGCAGATTATCAGGTGGCTTTTGTGGGAGCTTCATACCGATAACATTACCTGGTTCATGCAGCTTCCTCCTGGTCAATGCCGCCGAGATGCTTTCCCTTCCTGCCTGCCTTCCTTCCTTCCTTCCTGCTGTGGTTTCGTTTCTTCCTTCTTTCCCTTCTTCCTTTTTGTTTGTTCCTCTTCTTCCCTTTTTCCTTGCTTCCTCTTCTGTATTGGTCTCTCCTCTCTCCCTTTTCTCCTTTCCTCTTTCTTTCCCTTTCTGCCTTTGTTCCTTCCTTCCTTCCTTCTCTCCTTTTCTTCCTTTTTGTTTTTCCCTCTTCTTCCCTTTTTCCTTGCTTCCTTTTTTGTATTGGTCTCTCCTCTCTCCCTTTTCTTCTTTCTTCTTTCCTTTTATGTTCCTTCCTTCCTTTTTACCTTGTGTTTCTTGCTTCCTACAAACTCTCTCTTCCTCCTTTTCTTCTTGCATCATGTCCTATCTTGGGGCTTCCTTCCTCTCCTTCCTCCCTTACCTCTTCCTTCACTCCTATCTCCTCCTTTCCTTCCCCTCCTTCTTCTTTCCTTCCTTTCATCGTACCCATCTCATACCCGCTACTATTCCGCTTCTTCCTTCCTTCCCTCCCCCCCTTCCTTCTTTCCTTACTCCTTCCCTTGCATTCTCCCTTCCTTTCCTCCCTTTCTGCCACCTTCCATCTTTCTCTCCCCTCCCTTTCCTTCTCACCAGTCGCCTCCCTCTCCTTCCCGTCCTCCTTTCCCTCTCTCCCTCTCCTCTTTTCTTTCCTTACTCCCTCCTTTTCCTCTTTCCCTTCCCTACCATTTACCATCTCCTCCTCCTGCTCACGTGGTAGGTAGGTAGGTATGAAGGCAGGTAGGAAGGTAGGAAAGAAGGAAGAGATTGTGGATCGTGCAAACATGGAAGGGATGAAGAAAGAGGGGAAGAAACCAAGGAAGAAGAAGAAGATGAAGAAGAAGAAGAAATGAAGGAGGGATGAAGATGTGGAGTAGGAGAAAAAAAAGACGGTAGAAAGAACAGAAGAGGGAAAAGAAGATAATAGGCTGAGAAACAAGCATTGAGGATAGAAAAGAGGAAAGGGAGGAGGATGGGAAGAGAAGAGAATGTTAGTGAAATAAGGGAGAAATTAGAGAAGGGCGAGGACGAGGTAGGTCGGTAGGTCGGGCGAGGGCGAGGCAGGCCGGTGAGGGAGGACAAGGTGAGGAAGGCAGGCCGTGGCGGAAGTGGCGAGGATCAGGTATTTATCCACTTTCTTACCCAATTTCTTACCCAATTATTTGCTTATTTACTCGCTCCCTCCTTCCTACCTCCGGGTGTTGTGAATTTATTTTTTATTTTTATTTATTTATTTATTTATTTTTATTTTTTTTTGTCTTTTGAGTTCTTGATGTCCTCGCTCGTCTGGTTGTGTTGCGTGGGTGGATGGGGGGTGGGGGGTTAGGGGAGTGGGGGTTGGGGGTTAGGGGTGGGGGAGGAGGAGGGGGGTAGAAGGGAATGGGTAGGGAGGTAGGGTGGAAGATGAAAAAGAGCGAAAGAGAGAAAGAAAGAAAGAGAAAAAGAAAACAAATAGAAGGAAAAAAAGAAATACAGAAAGAAAGAACGAAATAACGAAAAAAAAGAAAGAAAAAGAAAAGAAAAGAAGGAAAAAATGAAAAAAATACAGAAAGAACGAAAGAAAGAAAGAGAAAAAGAAAAGAAGGAAAAAAGAAAGAAATACAGAAAGAATGAAAGAGCGAAAGAAATAAATAAACTGAATGATGATGATGATGATGATGATGATGATGATGATGATGATGATACCTCTCATTCCCTTTTTCTTTTCCTTCCTTTTTTTCTTTTTCTTTCCATTTTCTTCTCGTTTCTTGTTGGTTCTCGTCTCCCATTTCTTCTTCACTTCCCTGATTCCCCATTCCCTATTTCTTTCCTCCTATTTCTTCTTTACTTTCCCATTTTCCCATTCCCCATTTCTTTCCTCCTATTTCTTCTTTACCTTCCCATTTCCCCATTCCCCATTTCTTTCCTCCCATTTCTTCTTGCTTTCTTATTTCCCCATTCCCCATTTCTTTTCTCCCATTTCTTCTTTACTTTCCTATTTCCCCATTCCCTATTTCTTTCCTCCCATTTCTTCTTGCTTTCTTATTTCCCCATTCCCCATTTCTTTCCTCCTATTTCTTCTTTACTTTCCCATTTTCCCATTCCCTATTTCTTTCCTCCCATTTCTTCTTGCTTTCCTATTTCCCCATTCCCATTTCTCCCATTTCTTCTTCTCTACCCATCCCCCATTTTTCTCTCTTTCTCCCCATTTCTTATAGTTCCCCATCCACCTTGTCTTTTCCCTATTTCCCATTTCGTTTCGTCTCCCATTCCCTCTTTCTTCTCCTCTTTCTTCTTCCTATTCCCCCTTTCCTCTATTTCCTATTTCCTCATTCCTTCTCGTCCTTCATTAGTTATTATTTCCTACATTTCTTCTTTTGCATTCTAAGTCACTCCCTTCCTCGTGTGTGTGTGTGTGTGTGTGTGTGTGTGTGTGTGTGTGTGTGTGTGTGTGTGTGTGTAATCTCTTAAGCGGATCGTACTAGAAATAACTGTGTATGTATTTGTGTGTCCATGTGTGTGTGTGTGTGTGTGTGTGTGTGTGTGTGTGTAAGGAAGCGTCATTCAGGAAGTTAGGCAGAAGACAGAGCGGCTAAGAATAGAACTTCGACCTTTTAAGAACCAGAATGAGGCTGAGTTTTTGTGTGTTCAGAGTAGGACCACCTGTCTGTCTGTCTGTCTGTCTGTCTCTCTGTCTGTCTACGGTTGTGTCTTTCTTTCTTTTCTTTCCCTTCTTTTTTCTTTTTTTCTGTTAGTCTTGTCTGTCTTTTTATCTGTTTGTCTGTCTGTCTGTCTGTCTATCTGTCTGTCTACGTTTGTTTTGTGTCTTTCTTTCATTTCTTTCCCTTCTTTTTTCTTTCTTTTTGTTTGTCTTGTCTGTCTTTTTATCTGTCTGTCTGTCTGTCTGTCTACGGTTGTGTCTTTCTTTCTTTTCTTTCCCTTCTTTTTTCTTTCTTTTTGTTTGTCTTGTCTGTCTTTTTATCTGTCTGTCTGTCTGTCTGTCTACGGTTGTCTTTCTTTTCTTTCCCTTCTTTTTTCTTTCTTTTTGTTTGTCTTGTCTGTCTTTTTATGTGTCTGTCTGTCTGTCTGTCTACGGTTGTGTCTTTCTTTCTTTTCTTTCCTCTCTTTTCTTTCTTTCTGTTAGTCTTGTCTGTCTATTTATCTGTCTGTCTGTCTGTCTGTCTGTCTGTCTGTCTGTCTGTCTGTCTACGGTTGTGTCTTTCTTTCTTTTCTTTCCCTTCTTTCTTCTTTCTTTCTGTTAGTCTTGTCTGTCTATTTATCTGTCTGTCTGTCTCAATATTTCTCTCAATTCCTCCCTTTCCACTTCCATATTTTTCCTATCTTCTCCTTTTCCCTATCATTTTTCTTCCTCTTCCTCTCTTTACCTATTCTTTTTCTTTCTCTTCCCTCTTTCTCTACCTATCTTTACCCTTTCCTCTTTCCTTCTGCCTTCATGTTTTTTTTCTTATCTTCTTCATTCCTATTTTCTCCTTCCTCTCTTTACCTCCTTTTCTTCCTTCTCTTTCCTCTTTTCTTTTACCTTTTCCTATGTTTTTCTTCTCCTTCCTTACCTTCCCTATTATCCTTTTAACCTTTTCCTTCCCTTCCTCCCTTCGTCTCTCTATCTGTTCCTCTTTTCTTTTACCTTTTCCTATGTTTTTCTGCTCCTCCCTTACCTCTCCTATACTCCTTTTAACCTTTTCCTTCCCTTCCTCCCTTCCTCTTTTTCTTTATCTCTTTTCCTTTCATCTGTTACCTTCCTCATCTTCCTATATTGTTTTCATCTCTCCCTCCCTCCCTCCCTCTCTGTCTGTCTCTCCTTCCCTCCCTCCCTCTCTGTCTGTCTCTCCTTCCCTCCCTCCCTCTCTGTCTGTCTCTCCTTCCCTCCCTTCCTCTCTGTCTGTCTCTCCTTCCCTCCCTCTCTGTCTGTCTCTCCTTCCCTCCCTTCCTCTCTGTCTGTCTCTCCTTCCCTCCCTCCCTCTCTGTCTGTGTCTCCTTCCCTCCCTCCCTCTCTGTCTGTCTCTCCTTCCCTCCCTCCCTCTCTGTCTGTCTCTCCTTCCCTCCCTTCCTCTCTGTCTGTCTCTCCTTCCCTCCCTCTCTGTCTGTCTCTCCTTCCCTCCCTCTCTGTCTGTCTCTCCTTCCCTCCCTCCCTCTCTGTCTGTCTCTCCTTCCCTCCCTCCCTCTCTTTCTGTCTCTCCTTCCCTCCCTCCCTCTCTCTTCTAGCAGGTAACCTTGTCATTATCGAAGTGAGAGGATTTATCTGACATGTTTCACCGATCTTCCTGTGTTTGCGTGATAATATTTAGTGTTTTTTCTTCTTATTATTTTTCTTCTTTTCTGATTTCTTCCTCAATTACTGTTTCTTAATCTTTTCCTCTTTTCCCGCTTCCGTCTTTCGTTTCCTTCACTTTCCTGTCTTCTTTTTCATCTTTTCATCTTTCCCTCTCTCATCATCTTAATTCTCTTCCCTTTCTCTCTTCCTTCCTTCCATTTCTTCCTACTCCTTCAGCTCTTCCTTCTTCCTTCTTCCCTCCTACTCCTTATTTTCGTCTTTTCTTCATTATTTTTTCTTCCTTTTCCTTCTTACCTGAGTTCCTCCTTCATAATTGTTTCTCAGCCTTTTCTTCTTTTCCCGCTTCTGTCCTTCGTTTTCCCTTTTCCCTCGTACTCCGTATTTTCATCCTCTCTTAATTATTTCTTCTTTTATTTTTTTCTTCATTCTTGGTTTCTTTATGATCCTTCCCATTCTTTCCCCCACCTCCTTCTGCTGTCCATACCCTCCGTCCCTTTCTCCAACTTTATCTCTTCCCCTCTTCCTTCTCCATTATCATCATCATCATCATCCTCTCTTCCTTCCCTGCTTTTCTCGTTCATTATTATTCTCCATTCTTTTCTGGTCTCTCTACCTCCTCAGCCCTTCCCTTTTCCCTCTTCTACTTACCTTCCGTTCCTTTCTCCAACTTCCTCCCTTCCCCTCCGCTTCCCTCATTCATCATCATTTTCCTCTCTTCCTTCCCTGCTTTTCTCGTGCATATTTATTCTCCATTCTTCTCTGGTCTTTCCTACCTCCTCGTCCCTTCCTTTTTTCCCTCTTTTTCTTCTTCCCCAGTTTTCTTCTTTTGTTTTTCATGTTATATATTAAAATTATCTCCTATCTTCCTTCCTTCCCCTCCTTCGTTGCTTCCTTCCTCCTCGGTTCCTCCTTCCTTCCCACAATATTTGATTTCTGCCGCCTCTTCCCCTCGTCCCCTCGTCCTTCCTTCCTTCCATCCTTCCCTTTCCTTCTCTCCCTCCTTTACCTTTTGTTGTACCTATCTCTTTCATTCCATTCCTATTCCATCCCATTCCATTCTTTTTTGAACCTATCTCTTCCATTCCATTCCATTCCATTCCATTCCTATTCCATCCCATTCCATTCTTTTTTGAACCTATCTCTTCCATTCTATTCCATTCCATTCCTATTCCATTCCATTCCATTCTCTTCTTTTTTGTACCGATCTCTTCCATTCCATTCCATTCCATTCCCATTCCATTCCTATTCCATGTTTACACTATCCACCAACTCTTTCTTCCTTCCTACCTGTCTGCCTACCTGCCTACCTACCTACCTACCTCCCCTCCCTCCCTCCCTACCTACCTCTTCCCGCTTCGCCTCCCAGCTTCACTAATGTAGCTACTTTTTTCTTCATATCTTTTTTTTTTTTTTTCCTTGACGAGCGTTTGTAGGAAGAAGGAATCCACGGCGTCAAGGATGTAGGAGCCACGAAGCGTTTCCTTAAGAGTTTGGTTAGTGGGTTTGTTAGTTTGTTCGTTCGTTCCTTTCTTCCTTCCTTCCTTGGGGGGTTCATTTTTTTTATTTTTATCTGGTAACGCGAGGTCGTTTATTTATTTATTTATTTTTATCTTTATTTTTATCTTTTTTTTCTGTCTGTTTATTTCTTTTTCTTTCTTTCTTTCTCTTTTTCTTTCTTCCTTTTCTTTCTTTTTCTCTCACTTACTTACTCGCTTTCTTTTTTTCTTTCTTTCTTATTTTTTTTCTTTCTTTTCTTTCTTTTTCTCTCACTTACTCGCTCACTTTCTTTCTTTTTTCTTCCTTTCTTTTTTCTTTCCTTCTCTCTTTCTTACTTATTTACTTATTCACTTCTTTCATATTTCTTTTGTTTTCTGTATTTTTTATATTTTTTCTCTAGTACACTCTCTCTCTCTCTCTCTCTCTCTCTCTCTCTCTCATCGTATACATATTAATGCACTCTTCGAGATAGGAATGTGTGCGTTCGTTGGCGTCCTTGAGTGCTTGTGTGTGTGTGTGTGTGTGTGTGTGTGTGTGTGTGTGTGTGTGTGTGTGGTTTGGTCAGCTTATTTTTTGTTTCTTTTTCTGCCATCATGTGACTTTGCCTTCTCCTCCTCCTCCTCCTCTTCCTCCTCCTCCTCCTCCTCCTCCACACCTTTGTTATCCTCCTCCATTCCTCTTCTTCTTTCTTCCTCTTTTTTCTATTATCATGTGACTGCCGAATCCCCCCCCCATCTCTCTCTCTCTCTCTCTCTCTCTCTCTCTCTCTCTCTCTCTCTCTCTCTCTCTCTCTCTCTCTCTCTCTCTCTCTCTCTCCTCCTCATGACTTCTCCTTCCCCCTCCTTTTCCTCCCCTCCCTCTCTCCTTCTCTCTCTCTCCCTCTTCCTGTCTCTCCTCTTGCCTTCCTCGCTTCCTCTCCGTGTCTGTTCTCCCTAAATCCCCTGAACAGAAAGAAAACATAATATAAACTTAGTAAACTGCAGGAAGCTTTACATACAGAGCGACACAGTTGATAAAACAAATAATTAATAAAACAAATTAACTTATAACTAAAAAAAAAAGCCCATCAAAATAATTAAGAAGACAAATTACTTAAAAAAACAAACAAAATATATTAAGGAAAGTAATTTACATAACTGAAAAACAACAATATGATAAAGAAAATAAATTAACGTGCCTTCGCAGTAACAAACGTTTTTTTTTTTTTTCATTATTGTTTTTTTTCTCACCCTTGAACTGTCTCCTTTTCTGTAAACACACACACACACACACACACACACATATATCATTATCACGAGGTGTCCAACTTGATAAACAAACAAGCAAACAAACTCACAAATAATAATAAAAAAAACAGCAAATTAACATATCTACCCACTCCCCGAAACCCCCAACTCCCCCTCAACTCCCCTCCCCCCTCCAAAAAAAAAAGAAAAAAAACATCATTCCCACGAAGTTTCCAATGCTGTCGAGGCAAGGCAGGTCATGTGTCGGGTCGTGATGGTGGTGGTATTGCTGGGCTTATAAGTTCCTATTGTCTCCTCGCTTCATCACACTCGTAAGTTTGTTTTGCACGTGGGTGGTGTTGGTGGTGTTGCGACCGTGTTTGCTATCTGTATATTCTTCAGTCTTTCCGTGAGTGTTTTTTTTTATTGAGTGTTGCTGTTCGTGTTCCTATGGCTGTAGTGTTTGAAGTCTCTCGTGTTGGAAGTGATTGTTCTGTATTTTTTTCTTTCTTCGTGAGTGTTGCATTTGTGATTTCTACCCTTTAGTCTCCCCGTGAGTGTTTCTATTGAGTGTTGCTGATTGTGTTCCTATCCCCGTAGTGTTTGAAGTGTTTCTTGTGGGAGGGATTTGTGTTCTACCGCCTTATTCTCTCCGTCAGTGAGTGAGTTGTTATTTTAGTGTCGTGTAATGTGACTGTTTGTGTTTTTGTTTTTAATTTCGGCCTATAGCAGCAGTACGCTTTCTTGATGGGGTATGGTAGTCGGCCCCATCTCGTTAGTGGCGCAAGCAGGTGTGTTTTAAAGTGGCGCCATCATGTGTGGCTTATGCTGCCCCCCAGAGCTCCACTTAACCCTCTTTAGAGAGTTTTGCTTCAGCTCGGACTGAGAGGCGGTCATCAGGACAGCATGTGGGTAGTCTTTGGCCACTCGGCTAGGTGTGTGCGTGTGTGGAAGAGGGTCTCTGTTCTCTTGTTTTCCGTTTGTTGCTGCGTGTTTCTGTGAGTGTTGCTTTATAGTGTTGCGTGTATAGCTTCCTGTCCTTGTCTGTCTGTGTTGTGTAGTAGAAGGGGAGGTGGTCTTCGCCTTACTGTCTTTCCGTCTATCCGACAGTAAGTTGAGTGTTGCTATCAAAGTGTTGCGCAGTTAAGCAGTGTTGCATAGACCTGGAAACCCGAGATAAGACAGAGAAATAAACCTCCATATAGAGTGATCAAGGCAAGGTCACATTCCCCAGGTCAGGGTGTTCTGGTTCATCCACTTATTGTCAAGGTCTCGGGAACGCCAGACATCATCCGATATATTGATGCTGCATGGGCTCAGGAAGGAGAGAGAAAACAGGCCTACGGACAGTTTTTTTTTTTTTTTTACGGGGGGGGGGGGGGCGGGGTGAAGACGAGGTTGTTGTCTAGGTCAGGGTGGGCTGGGACGGCTTTTGTTTATCTAGGCATTGACAACAACAACAAAAAAAAAAACAAAAAAAAATCTTGACATGTAGTGGTGTTGAGGCCTAAGAAGGAGAGTAAGGACAAAATATACGCACTTACAAAGACCATTCCATCCGGTAAGACAGTTGGGGTTATTGTCTATTTTTTTTTTATATATATATCAAAGGACGCGGCTCAAGGGCAACAAAAAGAGTACAAAAAAAAAAAAAGCCCGCTACTCGCCGCTCCCACAAAAGTAAAGAGTAGCCAAAAGAGAGGTCAATTTCGGGTTAGGTTTAGGTTAAGTGAGCGAGGTTAGGTTAGGTTAGGTTAGGTCAGGAAATGTGCGGTGGTGAATCGGTTTTTAAGAAGGGAAGACAAAGGACACACAATGATCTATCCATCGTGGGAGACACTCGAAGTTTTAATGTCTATAGGTGTGGTTAGTTGGGTGAGGTGAAGTAAGGTTAGCTCAAGTTATGGTAATGTATAGGCCTAAGGAGAAGAGAAAGGAAATACATACAAAGACCTTCCTATCTTGGGAGACATTCGAGGTTAAAATGTCAAGGCTCGGTTAAGTTAGGTAAAATAGGTAGATTGGGCAGGTTAATTTAAGTTAGAACAGGTTATATTATATTGTACTGTATAGGGTTACGGAGGAGAGAAGAACAAAACATACAAAGACCTTTCCATCGGCTGATATAATTTAAGTTAATGTATAGGTTAGGTTAGATCAATTAAGTTAGGTACGTTAGGTTAGATAAAGGGTATCAGGACACCTCTCCTCCCGAAATTGACCTATCTTTCGGCCACTTCTCTTGACTCTTGCAGGAGCAGTGAGTAGCGGGCTTTTTTTTTTTTTTTTGCCCTTGAACTGTTTCCTTTACTGTAAAAAAAAATATTAGTAATGTTGTTAGGGTAGACTAGGCTGTATATAGACCTAGGAAGGAGAGAAGACCAAGACCTACCAAGACCTTTCCATTAGTGCGGCACTCGAGGATAATGTCGTTAGGTTAGGTTAAAGTTGGGCTAGGTATATTAGTTAGGTTGTTACGGTAGACAGGGTTATGTATTGTAAGGTAGTGGAGTGGCAGGGTTGTGTATAGTACGGTAGTGGAGGAGAGAAGAACAAGACCACCAAGACCGTTCCATTAGTGTGGCACTCGAGGTTAATGTCGTTAGGTTAGGTTAGGTTAAAGGTGGGTTAGGTATATTAGTTAGGTTGTTATGGTAGACAGGGTTATGTAGAGTAAGGTAGTGGAGTGGTAGGGTTGTGTTAGTAAGGTAGTGGAGGAGAGAAGAACAAGACCACCAAGACCTTTCCATTAGCGCGGCACTCGAGGTTAATGTCTAGGTCATGGCGTGCCGGGTCCTGTGTGTAGGCCTGGGTGCCGCGTAGGCCAAGGAGGACCGGGGCAGGACGGTGTGCGCGGCTCCGAGGGCAGATGGTGTGAGTGTGTGTGAGTGTGTGTGTGTGGGGGGGGGATAGAAGGCTGAGATATGACCTCCCCCCCACACACACAGAACCCCACACACTTACATACCCCCTCCCCCAGCACACAACCCCCCACACATGCCTCCCAACACACACACACACACACACACACACACACACACACACACACACACACACACTCACAGGCACACGTTGCATTAATAGAAAGCAAAGGTCAGAAGCGTCACGGTGAGTCAGTCAGAGGTGAGGTCAGGGGAACGGGAAAAACCGGCGTAATACCACAAGCGTACAACGTTACAGCTTTGCGACAGGGAATGCCAAGCGAAGGTCACGTTACTTTTAGGGTCGCATTACAAGATATTTCGCCGCCCAAGAACACATATTTGACAAGGCTTTCGTAGGAGTTGTGGGCATTTCTAGGAGTAGTTTCATGGCCCTGGTGGTAGTTTGACCCTTCGTCTGTACTGTGAACCTAAAGAAACACTCATTAGAACTCGACTGACCCCCTATTTGGCCTTTAGAAATAGCTGATGTGAGAAGCGAGTGTATCTTATAATACCAATCTAGAGTTCGTATTCCCAAACGTATCGACACCGCAGTTCGCCTCGTTGAAAAGCCTCTCGTAGAAGCTCCTGGGATTTCCATGGACTGTTTTGTGATGCTGGTGATAGTCTTAGGGTTCGTTCACACTACAAGCAGAGCAGAGCAGAGCAGAGCGGTTGGTAGCGGCATTAATTACACGACTTTTGCATCTTGAAAGGGAAGAATGACCCTTGAAGACCGGGTTAACCTGTGTGGCCTTGGAAAACAATCGTAGTGATAGTTTTACCCTACTTATGCATCGTGAAGGGGAAGAATCACCAATGAAGACCGGGTTAACCTTCTCTGTGGTCTTGGAAAACAGTCTTAGCGTTAGTTTTACCCGACTTATGCATCTTGAAGGGGAAGAATCACCCATGGAAATTCGGTTAACCTTCTCTGTAGCCTTGGGAAAAAGTCCTAATGATAGTTTTACCCGACTTATACATCTTGAAGGGGAAAAATCACCCATGAAGACCTGATTAACCTTCTCTGTGGCCTTGGGAAAAAGTCCTAATGATAGTTTTACCCGACTTATGCATCTTGAAGGGAACAATCACCCATGGAAACTCGATTAACCTTCTCTGTGGCCTTGGAAAACAGTTTTAGCGTTAGTTTTACCCGACTTCTGCATCTTGAAGGGGAAGAATCACCCATGAAGACCTGATTAACCTTCTCTGTAGCCTTGGGAAAAAGTCCTAATGATAGTTTTACCCGACTTCTGCATCTTGAAGGGAACAATCACCAATGAAGACCAGGTTAATCTTACCCGTGAGCACCGAAATGTTTGTGAATAAGGGGGCTTGTGTTCTCTGCCTCCACTTCCCGTAGCAAAGAGGAGAAAAATAATTCATCTTTTTATTTTTTTTATTTTTTTTACTGCATAGGAGTCAGTTCAAGGGCCTAAAAAAAGGAAACAAATGTGAAAAAAAACCCGCTACTCACTGCTCCCCAAAAAAGACTTAGAGGAGCGGCCGATTGTCATGTGAAGCTTAAAAATATCACCTGGGCGCCACACACGTCATCGGGCAGGTAGGAAGCACACCTGAGGCCACGAACAGAGACACGAAGTTCACCTGTACACCCCTCCCCCTTCTTACCTGGTCACGTGGTGCGCGGTGAGTGGCCGAGGCTAGACCACGTGATGAATGACCCCCCCTTCCCCATCTTCCCCTTCCCCCTTCCCTCCCTCTCCTTTCTTATCGTTTCTTGCGTCATCTGGTGCGTCATAATGGGGAGGGGAAGGGAAGGGGAGCTGAGGATGGGGAGCAAGTTCTTGGAATAGCTTGTCTTTTTATTATTTTTCCTCTTTTTCTTCCTCCTCCATCATGTGACTTCCTTCTCCCTCCCTCAGTCCTCCTCCTCCTCCTCCTCCTCCTCCTCTTTGTGTTACGTGTTACTAAGGGACAAGAGGAAGACATTTGTTACTGAAAGAAGGAGGGGGAGAGAGAAAGGGGAAGAAGGGAAGGGGAGGGGAGACAAAAGGTTGATGTGTTGCTTGTATTACAGTGTGAGGGAGAAGAGAGGAAAGTTTGTGTTGCTTGGAGTTTTGTGTTGAGGATCGTTTTTTGTGTTGCGATTTTTTTTGTGTATATTTTTTTGTGTTGCGGTTTATTTGCGTTGCGCTCTTTTTGTGTTGCTATGTAGTACGATTTTTTTTTTGTGTTGCGGGTTTTTAGGGTTGTTTTTTTTTATCTTTTTTTTTGTGTTAATTTGAGTTGCGGGATATTTTTGTGTTGCTATGTTTGTGTGTGCTGGAAATTTTTGTGTTGGGCTTTTTTTGTTGCGGGATTTTCTGTGTTGCGATTTTTTGAGTTGCTAATTTTGTGCGTTGCGATTTTTTTTTTGTGTGTGTTAATTTGAGTTGCGATTATTTTGCGTTGCTGGAGATTTTAGTGTTTCTCCTTTACTGGTGTTGCGACTTATTTTGCGATCTTCTTCTTCATCCCTTCCCCTTCCTCCCCTTCCTCCTCCTTCCTTACCCTCATCCCTCATCCCTTCCAAGTATTGCGATTTTTTTCTTCAATGTTGCGAGTTATTTTTGTGTTGCCATTATTCTGAGTTGCTGATTTTCGTGTTGCGAGTCGCCGCTTGTGCAATAAAGACCATGTCCCTCCTGCACACCTCCCTTGCTTCTCACCGTGACTTGGCAAAGGGGGGCGGGGGGGGGGTGACAAAGGGGTGAGGGTAAGAATTAAGGGGGGGGGGGCGGGCGGAGGGGGAGGGGGGGGTGTCAAGTATAGTCATGGTGCAAAATTGTTGTTAGGCAGGATCCTTGTGAAGTGCCCCGTCATCATCATCATCATCATCATCATCACCATCATCATCACTATCAATCTCATCACCTTTATCTCACCTGTTGATTGTATATATTTATCACTATCATCATCAGCTTCCTTATTAGCGTCACCATCATCACCAATTCTTAACTTCATCACCATCATCATCACCATCATCATCACTATCAATCTCATCACCTTTATCTCACCTGTTGATTGTATATATTTATCATTATCATCATCAGCTTCCTTGTTAGTGTCACCATCATCACCAATTCTTAACTTCATCACCATCATCATCACCATCATCATCACTATCAGTCTCATCACCTCCATCTCACCTGTTGATTGTATATATTTATCATTATCATCATCAGCTTCCTTGTTAGTGTCACCATCATCACCAATTCTTAGCTTCATCACCATCATCACTATCAGTCTTGTCATCACCGCTGCCTCACCTCTTAACCATCACCACCATCACCACTACCATCACCATTAGTTTCTCATCACTATTATCGTATCTTCATCACTTTTTTTTCTTAGCTTCATCGTCTGTTAGGTTTGCATCATCATCACAGTTTCATCACCACCACCACCATCTTCACCACCTCAGCATCATCATTGCTCCTTCTTCATCATTCATTCACCTTCTCCATCACCACCACCACCTTGTCCTCCTCAGCTTGCTAACTCCACCTCCACCTCTGTATCATCACCACTTCTTACCCACTTCCTCATCACCACCACCACCACACCGCCACTACCTCCAACACCACTGAACCATTTCCTCATCATCACCTCCCACACCTCCACAGTTAACTCCACCACCAACCCCTCTATCACAACCACCTCACCGCCACTAACTCCAACACCTCCACCATTTCGTCATCACCACTCACAACCACCACCATCACCACCACTATCACCAAACAGTAAAACAATACCAACCAAAGACAATACAATACATTACCAGTCTTCCTGTGCATTACAATACTACGTGACGATACAAAATAACAAATATATAAAAAAAATTCCCGAAACGCAGTTTATTTAAGGCGTTAACAAAAAAAGCCTTATATCAAACCTGGAAGTCATATATAAGTCGCTTAGAAGGCAGAGTAAGTTTCGGAGCGCTAGGGAATGCTCGTAAACAGGATGAGGGGATAAGCACAGATGTTAGCGCTTGCCTTAAGAAGAGGGACAGGACAGGAAGAGGGGAAAGAGACGCAGGTGGTGGTGGGGACTGGAGAGGAAGGGAGCTTGTTGTTGTGTGTGTGTGTGGAGTTGGGGAGGAGGGGAGAGGGGAAGGGGGGAGAGGGGAGAAGAGGTGTTTGTGTGGAAGGGAAGGATAGGAAGGGTTTGTATGTGTGTTTGTGTTTGTTTGTTTGTTTGTATATGGTTTCCTCTATCAGTATCTATGTCTGTCTGGTCATTTTATGCTGTCTGTCTCTCTAGCTATCTTTCACCTTGTCTATCTTTTTCTATATTTTTTTGTCTGTCTTTGTTTTTCTGTGTCTTTCAGTTTTTCTGTCTGTATCTGTGTTTTTTCCGTCTCTGTCCGTCTTTCTGTTTTTCTGTTTTCTGTCTCTTTCTTTCCGTCTTTGTTTTTGTCTTTCTGTCTATCTGTCCGTCTCTGTTTTTCTGTCTCACTCTATCCATTTTTCTGTTTTTTTTCTGTCTTTCTGTCCGTCTTTCTGTTTTTCTGTCTTTCTTCCTGTATTTCTGTATTTCTGTCCGTCTCTTTTTCTGTCTCACTTTATCCGTTTTCTGTTTTTTTCTGTCTTCCTGTCTGTCTTTCTGTCTGTATATCTTTATTTCTGTCTGTCTTTCTACCTGTCTATCTATCTACCTATCTATCCGTCTCCTACCCCCACTCTCCCCCCTTTCCCGGCACCAGCACCCCAAAAATAACATGACCAACCAGAACTTCAAAGCACGTCAAGATACCTCACCTCGCAGCCTTTCCTTGCATTGTGGGGGATGAACTCAGCACTTCTTTTTGCTTCACTCGCTTAGCTGGACCAGGAATAAAACTGCGTGTGTTGAGTAACCTTTTGTGTGTGTGTGTGTAGGGGGAGGGGGGGAAGGGGGGACGTTGTGTGTGTGTGTGTGTGTGTGTGGGTGGGTGGGTGTGTGGGTGTGTGGGTGGGGTGGGGGTAGGCAGGCAAGCAGGCAGAGGGCACCTTCATGGATCGGTGGATTTAAGCAAGCAGGTCCCCATCCCTTCTTCTTCACCCCTTCTCTCCTTCCTCCTCCTCCTTACCCCTTTCCCTTCTTCTCCCCTTCCCCTTCCCTTTCTCCCCCCCTTCCCCCCATTCCCCATCCTCATCCCTTCCCCTTCTTTCTTCCGTTGCCCTTCCTCACTCAGTCTCCTTCTTCCGTCCTCCCCTTCCTCCTTCTTCCTTACTCCTTCCCCTTCTTCCTCTCTTTCCCCTTTCTCCCCCTTCCCTTTCTTCCCCCCTTCCCCTTCTTTTCCCCCTTCCCTTTCTTCCCCCCTTCCCCTTCCTCACCCCTTACCATTCTTTCCCCTTACCCCCTACTCACCTCTTCCCCTTGTTTTCCTCCTTCTCTTCCTCCCCTCTTCCCCTTTCTCACCCCTTCCCTTTCTTTCCTCCTTCCCTTTCTTCCCCTCTTCCCCTTCCTCGCTCCTTACCATTCTTTCCCCTTTCCCTTTACTCACCTCTCCCCCTTGTTTTCCTCCTCCCCTTCCTCCCCTTTCTCACCCCTTCCCTTTTCTTCACGCCTTCCACTTCATCCCCTCTACCCCTTCCCCTTCTACCCCTTCCCCTGGCGGCAAGATCATGTGATTCAGCCCAGCAATGACTCCTCACCTCTCTGTTGTTGACTTACATGAATGTTTTTTTTCCTATGACATTACACGCCTTGTTTACACGCGCGTACTTATTTGGGGGGGTGGTTAGCGTGTGCTTGTGTGAGTTATGTTATGATATCCCCGGCGGGTGTGTGTGGAGGGAACGGACAGAGGTTCAAGATGTGGTAATGAGGATAGAAGGAAAGAATGGAGGTGGCAGGTTGCATCATGAAGAGAAATCCGTAAATATAAGAGGAATCAGGGAGGAACAGACACTGGTTGAGGGTATTTTAATGGCGATCAAGAACGAGAAGGGAAGTTGGGCAGATCATATCATGGGGAGGATTGCGAACAGATGGCGATTAAGAAGTTGGGCAGGTTGCATCATAGGTAGAATTGCTAACAGATGACGATTAAGGAGTTCAGTTGGGCAGGTTGCATCATAGGTAGAATTGCTAACAGTTGGCGATTAAGGAGTTCAGTTGGGCAGGTTGCATCATAGGTAGAATTGCTAACAGATGACGATTAAGGAGTTCAGTCAGGCAGGTCATATCATGTGTAATAATGATAACAGTTAGAATACGAAAGTAGCAGAAAGAAGGAAGGAAAAAATGCAGTTTATGTCAATATGAGGGACGCTTGGAGAAAGATAGTAGAGTAAGTTATGGTTAAGATAAGGGATGCTGGGAGAGAGATAGTTTTAAGATAAGGTAGAGATGAATGATGCTGGAGGAGAGAGAGAGAGAGTTAAGAAGGGTAAGGTTAAGGATAAGGGATGCTGGGAGAGAGATAGTTTTAAGATACAGTCTAAATGAATGATGCTGGAGGAGAGAGAGAGAGTTAAGAAAGGTAAGGTTAAGGATGAGGGATGCTGGGAGAGAGATAGTTTTAAGATACAGTCAAGATGATTGATGCTGGAGGAGAGAGAGTTAAGAAAGGTAAGGTTAAGAGAACGGATGCTGGGAGAGAGACAGAGTAGAAGAGGAACCAGGAAGGAGATAACCATGATAGGAAGAGAATATAAGCAGATTAGAAGATAACCAGGATAGGAAATTACCAGAACTGGAAGAGATGAAGACAGGGAGATAACCACGATGGGAGATAACAGGGAGAGTACCAGGCTAGGAGGAGATATATACACAGGGATTTGACGGGGGACGGAAAATGTCTTGAGGCGGATAAGAAGGAAAGGATATGTATAAGCAAAATCCGTGCGCAAACAAATATTAAGGCTTGTGCAAGAGGCCTGGACTGACGCATAAAAACTCAATTCCAAGGTGACGGAGATTAGTGCTTGCAGGCGGGGAATAGAGGTAATTTTTTTGGGGGTGGTGGGGGAGGGGGCAGGCACTTTTGTGGGGGTGAAGGATGGATGGGGGGCAAAAGGCAAGGATTTTTTCATGGGGGGAAAAGGGGGGGGAGAAGAAGAATGGAGGGGCGGGGTGTAGGGAGGGGAAGTGAAGGATGAAGGGGCGGGTTGTAGGGTGGGGGGTGTAGGGAGGGGGGTGAAGGATGGAGGGGGGAGTGTAGGGAGGGGGGGGGAGTGAAGGATGGAGGGGCGGAGGGGGGGTAGGAAAGGAGGGGCAGGGATTTTTTCAGGGGAGGGAGAAAGATGGAGGGGGGTCAGGGGGGGTCAGGGATATTTTGGGGGTGGAAGAAAGATAGAAGGGAGGTGGAAAGGGGGAGTTTTTTTTCAGGGGAGGAGAGAAGAATAGGGGCAGGGGTGGGAAGGGAGGACGGGGATTTTTTAGGGGGTAGGTGGATGGAGGGGGGAGGAAGGGTGGATGAGGGGGGGGGACAGGGCAGGTGTAGGAGAATGACGAAGTGGTTTTATTTTTTATCATCATTGTTATTATCGTTATTATTTTTCTATTTCTTTCTTTTTCTTTTTTCGTTTTTTCCGTCTTTTTTTATGTGAGTGTGGGAGGATGAGGAGGAATGTTGTTTTTTTACCATTTTTTTATTTTCTCTTTCTCAGACTCATATTTTTTTCTTCTTTATATCTTGCAAAATCATAAACATACATAAACACAATAATCCGCTGACGCTCACACAAACGCTTCCACCTTTTCTTTTATTAATACTTCTTCTTTTTTTTTTTATTCATATCTGTTCTGTTCTCAAACTCATAACAAAATCATTAAGGCACTAACACAAACACTTCCACCTTGTTCTTTTATTAATACTTCTTCTTCTTTTTTTTTTATTCACATCTGTTCTGTTCTCAAACTCAACAATCACTAAACCACTCACACAAAAAAAATCTATCATCATCCTCTTTTTTTGTTTCTATTCATTATTCTTTACAAAATCACTAATGCACTCACACACACCCAAAAAATCAATCATTATCTATTTTTGTTCCCATTCATATTATTTCCGTTTTTGCAAATACACAAATACACTAAAAAAAAAGATATCTATCACTCATTATTTTTTCCTCTATTCATTTTTCTTGCATTCTTAAAAATACATATATACACTAAAGCTCTCAGAATTATAAGCTTCTCTATCATTACTAAACTATTTCTCACATTCACAAGCATTTTCTAACATTATTTTGCTACTTTTCACACTCTCAAACATTTTTTTATCATTATTTTGCCATTCTTCACTCTCACAAACATTTTTTCATCATCATATGTGTGTGCGTGTGTGTGTGTGTGTTAGGGAGGGAAGGAATTGGGAGGGGTTTTATATGTTCGTTTGTTTGTTTGTTTGTGTATGCTGAGTTTCCTCTATCTAAATGTATGTCTGCTTAGCTTTTGTTTTCTGTCTGTCCGTCCATCTGTCTTTTTTTTTTTCAAGTATTTTTCTATCTCTTATTTCGCTGTCTATCTTTTTTTCAAGTATTTCTCTATCTCTTATTTCGCTGTCTATCTTTTTTTCAAGTATTTCTCCATCTATTATTTCACTCTTCTGACACACACACACACACACACACACACACACACACACACACACACACACAAGCACTTCTCCTACTATTGTTTCTACTGTTCACACACACATAAGTTATTCTCAGTCATTATCATTCTACTTCTCGCACTCACAAATAATTCTCTATCATCACTATTTCAATATTCACACTCATCACCATTTGAGTCACTATTGTTTAACTGTTCACACTCACCTCCATTTCAATCACTCTTACTTTTCATTCATACTTCACGTCTGTTCTTCCTATTCCTTTCTCCCTTTCTTCTTTTCCCTTTTGTATGCCTTTTCTTCAACTCCCTTTCTTCCTATTCCTCTCCCCATTGTTCTTTCCCTTTTTCTATCCCTCTTCTTCCTCTCCCTTTCCTACATTCTTCTTTCCCCTTTTCTATTCCTCTTCTTCAGCTCCCATTCTTCCTCTCCTTTTCCTTCCCTACCTCACCCCCTCTCTCCCCTTTCCTTACCATCCTCTTTTGGCGTCTTCTCTTCTCTGTTTTATTTCATCTCCTCTTCCTTACATTCTCTCGCCTTTTCTTCCATCCTCCATCAGCGTTCCTACCATTATTTCTTTACTCTTTACCTGTTTCTGTGCCACGATGACGCAGTTGAACACACGAGCTAATACCACCGCGAGAAAAACACATCCGGAAGCAGCCAACTCTCACCCGCACGCTCCCTCGCTTCCTCCTCTTTCTCCGCCTCCGCCTCCTCCTCCCCCGCCGCCGTCAGGGTTCGCGGAGTGCTCTGTCTGATGACGCGGTCGTTGTGCAAGACTGAGCGGCAGCCTGTCCGCGGCGAGGTATTACGAGTGTTATGTTAGTGTGTGTGTGTGTTTGAATTAGTAGTATTGTTATTGGTGTTATTTTTTTCCTTTTTGTTTTGTTTTGTTTTGGTTTGTTTGTTTTTGTTCTTGATTTTGTTTTTTGGTGTTTATTTTTGTTGTTTTCTTTTTGTTTTGTTTTTGTTCTTCTTTTCTTGTTCTTTTTGCTCTTTTATTCTTGTTCTTGTTGTAGTTCTTCTTCTTCTTCTTCTTCTTCATATTATTATTATTATTATTATTATTATTATTATTATTATTATTATTATTATTATTTCTATTATTGCTATTTTTTTCCCGCAAGTGACGCGCATTTTACTTCTATTTCCTGCACTGTAACGTAAAGGAAAAAAAATACCAGTAATATATTTTTTTGTCTGTGTTTGTGATGACTTCAAAAAAAAGGTTGAAGTCGATATCTATTTATTTTTTCCATCGTGCAGTATAACCCTGAGGAATCGAAGACTTTATTTATTTATTTATTTTATGTTTGCGTCGATGGGTCACGACCACTTTTTTTTCCCGGCAACACGCACTTCGAGTTTACACAAAACTAATAAAAAAATAAATCACAGAAAGAAAAAAATCGGAGTTCCGGGAATTTCCTCATTTTTTTTTTAACTTTCGTAACACGTTTTATTATGATTATTTTTTTATTTATATTTTTTTCCCACTCATTTCCTCACACCGACGAGAACAAAGGAAAAAAGATATAGAGAAAACAATAAAAGGCCAATAATAATAATAATAATAATAATAATAATAATAATAATAATAATAATAATAATAATAATAATAATAACAACAACAACAACAACAACAACAACCACTACTACTACTACTACTACTACTACCACCACCACCACCACCACTACAATAATAAAATAGAAAAAAATAATAATGATAATAAAACACACATCACACAACAACAACAACAACAACAACAACAACAACAACAACATTTCCGGGACGAATTCAAATGTTTAATAATTATTTTTTTTTTGTTCCACACTTTTTTCTTCTTCTTCTCAACCCTCAGGAGTTCACTTCCGTCGTCTTAAATAAATCCCCAAGGTGAAAAAGAGTTGGGTTTATTTGCATTCCCTTCGAGTACTGGGGACAAACACCCTACATGCATCTACAGGAGGAGGAGGAGGAGGAGGAGGAGGAGGAAGAGGAGGAGGAGGGAAGAATAGTCAAAAGGAGTTGAAAGACGAAGAGGAGGAAGAGACTTAAAAGGGAGAAAGACAAGGCATCTACAGCTGTGTGGTGAGGAGGAGGAGAAGGAGGAGGAGGAAGAGGAGGAGGAGGCAAGAATAGTTAAAAGGAGTTGAAAGACGAAGAGGAGGAAGAGACTTAAAAGGGAGAAAGACAAGGCATCTACAGCTGTGTGGTGAGGAGGAGGAGGAGGAGGAGGAGGAGGAGGAGGAGGAAGGCAGGGGGAAGAATAGTTAAAAGGAGTTGAATGACTAAGAGGAGGAAGAGACTTAAAAGGGAGAAAGACAAGGCATCTACAGCTGTGTGGTGAGGAGGAGGAGGAGGAGGAGGAGGAAGGCAGGGGGAAGAATAGTTACAGAGAGGGAGATGAGAGGCAAAGGGAAGGAACATACCAAAAGGAGAGAAAGAAAAGGCATCTACAGCTGTGGGGAGGAGGAGGAGGAGGAGGAGGAGGGAAGAGTAGTTAGAGGGAGATGAAAGACGAAGAGGAGGAAGAGACTTAAAAGGGTGAAAGGCAAGGCATTTACAGCTGTGTGGTGAGGAGGAGGAGGAGGAGGGGGAGGAGGAGGGGGAGGGAGGGGGCTCGGTAAGGGGAGGAAACATTGGGGAAGGAGGAAAGGTAGGGAGAGGAAGGAAGAGAAGGAGTGAGTGAGGTAAGGTAAGGTAAGGTAAGGTAAGAACGTACCAAATAGGAGGGGAAAAGGGAGGAGGAAGAGGAGGAGGAGAAAGGGGGTCTGGTAAGGGAGAGGAAGCATTGGGGAAGGAGGAAAGGTAGGGAAAGGAAGGGAGAGAAGTAGGGAGGGAGGTAAGGTAAGGGAATGTAAGGTAAGAACGTAGCAGATGTGTGGGTAGGAGGGGAAAAGGGAGGAGGAAGAGGAGGAGGAGGAGGAGGAGGAGGCAAAAGGGAGGAAAGGGAGGAGAAGGGAGAAAGAGACTGCGGTACTTTGAAGGTTACATTTAGATGACAAAAGAGAGGGAGAGAGAGAGAATGGGAGAAGAAGGGGAGTAGGGGAGGAGGGGGAGGGAGGGAGAAGAAGGGGAGAGAGGATAGGGGGAGATGAGCGCGTGACTGCAATGGAGATGAGGGAGGAGGAGGAGGAGGAGGAGGAGGAAGGGAGGTCAGAGAATGAATGGAGAGGCTGGCTGGAGGTAAGTACTGTAATGGGGAGGGAGAGATGGAGGGAGAGGGGAGGGAGAAAGGGGGGGAGGGAGAGAAGGTGAGAGAGAGAGAGAGAGGACGGTAGGAGAGAAGTTGGAGGAGAAGAGGAGATAAAAAGGGGAAGAGAAAAAAGGAGAGAGAGAGAGAGAGAGAGAGAGAGAGGACGGTAGGAGAGAAGTTGGAGGAGAATAGAATAGGAGATGAAAAGGGGAAGAGAAAAAAATGAAGAGAAGAGAGAGAGAAAGATGGATGGATAAAAGAAAGGAAATTGATCAGAAGGAAGGAAGAGAGAGAAATTAGAGAAAAGGAAGGAAGAAAGGAAGGAAGGAAAGAGAAGAAGGGTGGATAAAAGAAGGGAGAATGACCAGAAGAAGGAAGGAAGAGAAAGAGAAACTGGATTAAAGAAAGGGAAGTAAGGAAGAAAGGAAGGAAGGAAGGAGGAGAGGAAAACATAGAGAATAAAAAGGAAGAAGAAAGAAGGATAAGAAAAGAAGATAAACATATGAGTGAGCTAAAGGAGGAAACGAAAAGGAAATAAAAAGAATAAAGAAAAATAAAAGAAAGGTGAGGGAAAAACAGGAGGAACGAATGAGAGGAAGAAGAAAGAAGAAGAGAAAGAGAAGATGAAAGGAGGGAGGGAAAAGGAGAAACACACGAGAGCGAGAGAAGAAAGAAGAGAAAGAGAAAGTGAAAGGAGGAAGGAAAGAGGAGGAACAGATTTGAGTGAGAGGAGAAAGGAGGAGAAAAGTAGGAGGGAAAAGGGAGAGAGAGAGGGAGAGAGGGAGGGGCGAAGAGGAACACACGAGAGCGAGAGAAGAAAGGAGAGAAAGAGAAGGGGAAAAGGAAGGAGGGAAGAGGAGGAACAGATTTGAGTGAGAGGAGAAAGGAGGAGAAAAGTAGGAGGGAAAAGGGAGATAGAGAGGAAAGGAAGAGGAGGAACATACGAGAGCGAGAGGAGGAGGAGGAGGAGGAGGAGGAGGAGGAGATACTGATTAGGGATTAGCGCGAGAGAGAAGGAAATTAAAGAAAAGAAGGTTAAAAGAGAAATGAAATAAAATAATAATAAAATGAAAATACAGAGAGAGAGAGAGAGAGAGAGAGAGAGAGAGAGAGAGAGAGAGAGAGAGAGAGAGAGAGAGAGAGAGAGAGAGAGAGAGAGAGAGAGAGAGAGAGAGAGAGACACATGACACATCTTTACTTATTATTATTATTAATATTTTTTGGGGTAGCAAAAAAAAGAGGAGGAGGAGGAGGAGGAGGAGGAGGAGGAGGAGGAGAAGGAGAAGGAAGAGGAAGAGGACTATGAAGTATCGAATTCCTCTTGACCTATAAGCATATTATTATTATTATTATTATTATTATTATTATTATTATTATTATTAGTCGTGGTAGTAGTATCCTCTTCTTCCTTCTCTTCTTCTTCCTCCTCATCCTCCTCCTCCTCCTCCTCCTTGTATTAATATATTTGTGATCAACTTTAATTCACTTGTACATATTTTTTTTTATTCGCTAAATCAACATAGTGGAAAGGATAAGCTTGACTTCCTCCTCCTCCTCCTCCTCCTTCTCCTCCTCCTCCTCCTCCACCACCACCACCACCACCACCACTACTGTTATCATTACCGTATACACACACACACACACATCATCATCATCACCACCATCACCACCACCACCACCATCTGAAGGGGCCGAGCCAGGTGTGAAGGGCAGGTGTACTCAAAGGGCCTCCGGAAGTGAATACCTGGCGTGGGAAGGTGAAGGGAGAGGCCGAAGGGAAAGGAGGAGGAGGAGGAGGAGGAGGAGGAGAGTTGGTACTGGGTCAAGGGGGGGCATGAGTGAGTGCATAGGAGGAGGAGGAAGAAGAAGAAGAAGAGGAAGAGGAGGAAGAAGAAAAGAAGGAAAAGGAGTACAATAGTTCGAGGAAGAGTGAGACATAGGAGGAGGAGGAAGAAGAAGAAGAGGAAGAGGAGGAAGAAAAGAAGGAGAGAAAAAAAAAGAAGAGTAAGAGAAGATTAAGCGATAAAGAAAAGAAAATAAGAAAAATGAAAAAAATGTAACTAGGAAAAAGGAAGAGAGAGAAAAAAGAAGAAAGAGGAAATACAATACAATAGATCGAGGAAGATGAAGAGGAGGAGGAGGAGGAGGAGGAAGAGAAGCAAGCATCCAGCACTTCCTTCCTGTCCCTCCCATTATCAGCATCACAAGCGGCCTATTAACAAGGATATAATGAACGAGGTGATGAAGGAACCGTATAATTAACTGGCGTCCTCTTCCTCCTCTTGGTTCCTCCTCTTTGTTCCTCTTTGTATAGACTCGAGATTGACGAAGCAAATCCAGCATCGACAATAGCTAGTTAATCTGTCTCCCTTCCCTTCCCTTAACTACCCTTCCCTTCCCTTCCCTTCCCTTCCCTTCCCTTCCCTTCCCTTCCCTTAAGTACCCTTCCCTTCCCTTCCCTTCCCTTAACTACCCTTCCCTTCCCTTCCCTTACCTTCACTTCGCTTCCTGTCCCTTCCTTCCTTTTCTCTTCCCTTCCCTTCCCTTCCCTCCCCTTCCATTTTGTTCCCTTCCCATCCTTCATCTTCTCTTCCCTCTCCTTCTCCTTTCCTTTCCTCCCTGCCCTTCCCTTCCCTTCCTCTCCCTTTCCATAACTTCGCGTCCCTTCCCTTCTCATTCTGTCCTTTCCCTTCCCTTCCCTTCCCTTCCCTTCCCTTCCCTTCCTTCACCTTTTCTTCCCTTCCCTTCCCTTCTCTTTCCCTCCTCTCCTTTTCTTTGCCTTCCCTTCTCTTTGCCTCCCCTCCCTTCTCTTTCCCTCCCTTCCTTTTCTTCCTTTCCCTTCCCTAAACTTCAGTTCTCTTCCCTCCCTTTTCCTCCTTCTCTTCCCATCCCTTCCTTTCCCTTCCCTTTCCTCCTCTCACACACCACCAGGAAGCTGCAGTTGTGAAGAGGAAGGGAGGGAGGAAGGGAGGAGAGGGAATTCCCCGTTTGATTCGTTCACAGCCTTCTCTCCTTCCTTCCTGCATTTTGGTGTCCTTCCTTCTTTCCTCGCTCCCTCCCTTTCCTTCTCATTTGTTTCCTTGCTCTCTCGCACCCTAATCTCCTTCGTATTCTTATCTCTTGTATTCCTTCATTCCTTCACTCTTTTGCATTAGCTTCCACCCTTATCAATTTCCTTCTCGTGGTCTCATTCCTTCTTCTGTTAATTCCCTTCATCATTCATTTTCCTCTCCTTGCTTTCTCTCTCACATCCTGCTCATCTTCCTTCCTGTATTTTGGTCTCCGTTTTCCTTCACTCCTTCATTCTTGCTTCAGTTTCCTCCCTCATCTCTTTTCTTCTCCTCTCTAAAAACCTTGTGGCGGTGAAGCATTTGGGAGGGAAGTTGAGGGTTGAGGGAAGGGGAGGGCGTGTGGTCAGAAAAAGGTATGAACAGGTGGGTGGGAAGGAGAGTGGGGTAGGGGGGGATCGGCCGGTTAGAAAGAGAGGTAAGGGGGAAGGGTGGGAAAGGTGAGGCAGGTCAGGCAAGGTCAAGGTCAGGAAGAGGAGAGAGAGAGAGAGAGAGAGAGAGAGAGAGAGAGAGAGAGAGAGAGAGAGAGAGAGAGAGAGAGAGAGAGAGAGAGAGAGAGAGAGAGAGAGAGAGAGAGAGAGAGAGAGAGAGAGAGAGAGAGAGAGAGAAGGGGAAAAGGTGGGTCACTCTGGTTAAAAATAGAACATGATAAAAAGTGAAGGTCAGGTCAGGTCAGGGCGGGAGAATGTTAATAAAGGGAAATGAAGAAAAGCAAAGGAATGTTAGAAAAAGATGGTTGCTTTGGTGAATAAAAAGTGAAATAAAAAAAACTCCACGATAATTATATAGAAAATAGAAACAAAAACAAAGCAAGTCAGGTCAGGTCAGGGCGGGAGAATGCATATCAGGTCAGGAAGGGCATACTCGAGGAAAGAGAAAGGCACAGGAATGTAAAAAAAAAAGAATGTTATACTTAGTTAAAATAAAAAAGGAGCCAAACTCGACGATATTAATAAAGAAAGCAAACAAAAACAAAGCAAGTCAGATCAGAAAGAGAACATGGGAGAGAGAAGGGAGGGAAAGAAAGAAAGAAAGAAAAAGAAAGAAAGAAAGAAAAAGAAAGAAAGAAAGGAGGTCATTGAAGGAGGATTGCCAAAGTGAATAAAAAGCAAAATAAAGCCAAAACTAGTAATAAAAAAGTAATAAAACAAAGCAAAGACAACATGCAAGAGGGAACGGAAAGGCAAGCAAAGAAAAGATACTAAATAGAAGGTCATTGAAGGAGCATTGCTGAGTGAATAAAAAGCAAAATAAAACCGAACGCATTGTAAAAAGTAGTAAAAATGTAGTTTAAAAAATAGTTAGGGCGCTCAGACCATCTCCGAATAGCAAGTTGGTCTTAGGATTAACATTCCACCGCTACCAAACCTTCCGGAGGGGCTCGCAGTGGTCAGCGGTCAGGTCAGGGTGGGTCAGTGGTCAACGCGCGGCCCCCAGAGGCTCCGCGGGACCCTCCTGAGACAGTTATGATCAGGATACGCCTTTGCTCCCCCGGGATGAGGTCAGTTCCTCGTGCGTGGGCGTCCCCTGTGGCCGAGGAACAGTTGGGAGTAGGTTTTTGTCTCGCCTTCTCAGCTAAAGCCTCGACTCCTCCCTCCATCCACTCCTCCCTTCTCTCTTCCGTTTTCTAGCGTCTTCTGTATGTCTGTATCTTTCTATCAATCTATCCATCTATTGTTCTTTTATGCTTTTATTCTTTGCTTGTTTCCTTCTTCCTTCCTTCCTTCCATGTCTATCTTTCTACCTATTTAATTCTCTATTGTTCTTTTAGCTTTGTTTCCCTTACCTTCGCTTGTGTCCTTCCCTCTTCTTTCCTTCCTCCCTCCCTTCATCTGTCTTTTTTCTTATTGTTTGGGTCTTATATCTATCTGTCTATCTACCTGTCTATCTATCAATCAGTCTATCTTTTCTACTTCATCTCTTTGTGTGTTTGTTTGTTTGTTTCTATTCCCCTTCCTTTTTTCTATACCGCATGCAGTTTGTGTCTTTATCAATCTGTCTCTTTCTTCCTTTTCTCCTTCGTTTCATTGATATTTGCTTGCTTCTCTCTTTTCTTCTTTCTTCCTTTACATTTTCACACCTTATTTTCATTCAATTATTTTATTTATTGTCTTTTTTTTTACCGACTGCATCAAGTATTTAGGAGTGTGTGTGTGTGTGTGTGTGTGTGTGTGTGTGTGTGTGTGTGTGTCTGTGCGGGGGGGACAGGTAACACAGGTATCACATATAATTAGCTACACCTGAGCATACCTTCGTCTCTCATTTGTTCCGCAACCCTTAACCTTGGCACTCTCCCCCCCCTACCCCCATACCCCCCAGTGCCAGAAATCAGGAAAGTGCCACTCTGCACAACATGGCACCAGGCACTGTGGGATGGGGGTCAAGGAGGCGCGAGGTCACAAGGAAGGGGAGGTCAAGGAGAAGGTCAACGTGTATATATCGTGTCCTGTTTAGCCCACCAAAATATAGTCCCTTTAATAGCGTTCTTTTAATAGCCCACCAAAATATAGTCCCTTTAATAACGTTTTTTTAATAGCTCCACAAAATATAGTCCCTTTAATAACGTTCTTTTAATAGCCCCACAAAATATAGTCCCTTTAATAACGTTCTTTTAATAGTCCCCAAAAATATAGTCCCTTTAATAGCGTTCTTTTAATAGTCCCACGAAATATAGTCCCTTTAATAGCGTTCTTTTAATAGCCCCCCAAAATATTCTCCGTTTAATTAATAGTCCCCAAAATATCGTCCCTTTAATAGCCTCAAGATATTATCCCTTCAGTTAATAGTCCCAAAAATATCATCCCTTTTTAATGTGGTTCCTTTAATATTGTCCGTTTAATATCGCTCACACACCTTCCCTTACCTTTATTTACCTTTCCTTCATATCCTTCATCTTTTATTTTCCCTCACCTTTGTATTCTTCCCTCCCTCACACACCTTCCCTTACCTTCATTTACCTCACAAAATACTCTCCCTCTAATTAATAGCCCAACCTTTCAATATCGTTTCTTTAATAACCTGAAAATACCGTGTCTTAAGTAGCCTCTAAAACAAGTAAATCAGTCGGGACATGAGAAAGCGAGGCAGTTTGAACATAAGGACATAAAGAGTCAGCAAGAGGTCGTTATGTCTTTGGAAGGCGGCGAAGGAATAAAACACAGGTGGGCGAGAGAAAGGGAGAGGCTTGGTGAGAGGAACAGATCACAGGTAAAAGAAGGAAAGTAAGAGGAAGAGATCACAGGTAGAAGAAGGAAAAGTGAAAGTAAAGGAAGGGAATTTAGGGAGAGAAAGAACAGTTAAGACGAAGGGAAGGGAAAGGAAAGCAAGAGATCACAGGTAGAAGGAGGAAAGTGAAAGGAAAGGAAGGGAATTTAAGGAGAGAAAGAACAGTTGAGACGAAGGAAAGTGAGAGGAAAGTAAAGTTATTGAAGAGTTAGATTTCTATTAGGACATTGGAGATTAGTAAATAAAAGCAATGTTGAATAGCTGTTAGAATACGGGAGATGAGGTAACTGCAGTGTAATTTAGAGTTTAGTAATAGCTTGTGATATTAAAGGAGTTAGATTTCTGTTAGGACAATGAAGATTAATAAATGAAAGCAATGATGAATAGCTATTAGAATACGGGAGATGAGGTATATGCAGTGTAATTTAGAGTTTATTAATAGATTGTGATATGAAAGGAGTTAGATTTCTGTTAGGACAATGAAGATTAATAAATGAAAGCAATGATGAATAGCTATTAGGATACGGGAGATGAGGTATATGCAGTGTAATTTAGAGTTTAGTAATAGCTTGTGATATGAAAGCAAGTAAATTCAGGGAGTTAAATGGCTGTTAGGACAAAAAAAAGAAGCTGTTCAGAAAGGAAGATAGATAAAAGCAAGGAAGTTTAGAGACTTATATAGCTGTTAAGGAAGAAAGACAGGTGAAAACAAGGAAATCCAAGTAGTTAAATGACTGTTAGGACAAAAAAATAAGACAAGCAAAACATTATAGGAAGTCCAATCACGCTAAGAAAGGAAGATAAATGAAAGCCAGGAAGTTTAGAGACATATATAGCTGTTAAGGAAGGAAGGCAGATGAAAACAACGAAATCCAAGTAGTTAAATGACTGTTAGGACAAAAAGAAAGACAAGCAAAACATTTTAGGAAGTCAAATCACGCTAAGAAAGGAAGATAGATAAAAGCAAGGAAGTTTAGAGACATATATAGCTGTTAAGGAAGGAAGGCAGATGAAAACAAGGAAATCCAGGTTGGTGAATAGCTGTGAGGACAAAAAGAAAGACAAGCAAAACATTTTAGGAAGTCAAATCACGCTAAGAAAGGAAGATAAATGAAAGCAAGGAAGTTTAGAGACATATATAGCTGTTAAGGAAGGAAGGCAGGTGAAAACGAGGAAATCCAGGTTAGTGAATAGCTGTTAGGACAAAAAGAAAGACAAGCAAAACATTTTAGGAAGTCGAATCACGCATCGAACGAGGAAGGGGAGAGAACGAGGAAGGTGGAAGGAAGGCTTGCATATTACTTCGAGAACAAGGAAGAGGACAGGAGAATTATGTTATCTAGAGAACAAGGAAGGTTGAAGGCGGCTTGCATATTCGAGAACAAGGAAGGGGGCAGGCGAAGTGGATGTTTTTTAGGGAACAAGGAAGGTGAGGAGAGATTGACATATTTATTCAGTGACAGGAAGTGTTTTTTTATTAGTAAGCAACCCGCAGACAAGCAGTAGGACAGGAATACAAGGTAGGTGAGGGACGCAGAACCAGGCAGACACATGTTCTAAAAAAGGGGAAATCAAGTTCAATGGGAAAAGTTATACAAAGATGGAAAAAAAAACGAATAAATGATAGCTAAGCAAACATAACTTTAGAAGGCGGAACAGAACGTGTCACAAACAGAAGGGGAAATTAAGTCAAATGTTTGAAAAAGTTATAAAAAGATGGAAAAAGCTTGAATAAATGATGGCCAAGCAGACAGAACTTTAGAGGGCAGAACAGAACGTGTCACAAATAGAAAGGAAATCAAGCTAAATTGGAATAAAAAATCATACAAATAGGAAAAAAAAAACTTGAATAAATGATGACCAAGCAGACGGAACTTTAGAAGGGAGGTGAGGGACGACGAGGCGGGGAAAAAAGTTCTAAAAGACGAGAAAAAAAAAAAATCAGATTGTTCGATGAAAGGAAAACGCGTAATTGAAAAAAGAAGATCGAGTTGTTTGAGAAAGGAGGTAAGCAAGGAAACATCTAAAGTGAGAAAAAAATCAGGTTATTAGAAGAAAAGATATATGAAAAAAGCAAAATCGGGTCGTTGGAAAATGTTAGAAAAAAAAGAAACAATACATATAAAAAAAGGAAAATCAGGTCGTTTGAAAAAAAAGTTTGCAAAAAATTAGGTTATTGACTGAAAACAATACATATAAAAAAAGGAAAATCAGGTCGTTTGAAAAAAAGTTTGCAAAAAATTAAGGTTATTGACTGAAAACAATACATATAAAAAAAAGGAAAATGGGGTCGTTTAAAAAAAGTTAGAAAAAATGAGGTTATAGGATGAAAACAATACATATAAAAAAAGGAAAATCGGGTCGTTTGAAAAAAATATGGAAAAAAATGAGGTTATAGGATGAAAACAATACATATAAAAAAAGGAAAATCGGGTCGTTTGAAAAAAATATGGAAAAAAATGAGGTTATATGATTAAAACAATACATATAAAAAAAAGGAAAATCGGGTCGTTTGAAAAAAGTTAGAAAAAATGAGGTTATAGGATGAAAACAATACATATAAAAAAAAGGAAAATCGGGTCGTTTGAAAAAAGTTAGAAAAAATGAGGTTATAGGATGAAAACAATACATATAAAAAAAGGAAAATCAGATCATTCGAAAAAAAAAAATGGAATAAAGCAAGATGAAGATGATTTGGGACGAGACAGGCAAAAAAGGCATCTAAATAAAAATTCAGGTCATCAGATGTAAAACTCTGAAAAAACAAGAAAAATAAGCCGTAAAAATGCAAAACAAGGAACGAATGCGATAGTTTTGTGAAGCAAGATCAAGATAATTTGCGACGAGACAGGCAAACAAGTCATCTAAAAAAAAAAAAATCAGGTTATCGGATGAAAAAACAACAACAAAAAAAAAGCTGTAAAAACGCAAAACAAGGAACGAATGCGATAGTTCTGTGCCCAGGCGAGACGAACACCACGAAAAATAATTGCTCTAAATCAGTTTAATAGGTGAAAAAATAGATCTGTTAAAAAAGAGTAAAGGAAGATCAAGATATTTTGGTGCTAAGGGAAGACAGACGGCGAGGAGACAGCCAACGTGAGAGACAAGGCAGGAAACACATATTCTTTAATTACGAAAGAAAAAAAAATCAGGGCGAAAGGACAAAAAACTTACACGAGGAGGAAGAATTAGAGTGTATCGTGTATCCAGGCAGGAACAGCGTCGGGTGCTATCACGTGGGGGACGACGAGGCGGGGAAAAAAGTGTTCAAGACTCAGCTTATAAGGAAAGAATGATAAGGGAAGATTGACTTGAATAAACGAAGCAAAAAATATGGATGAACAAGCAGGAACATAATTTAACACCATGTGAGGGACGATAAGGCAGGGAAAAAAGTGTTCTGGAAGTAGGAAGAATGAATGAATAAGGGAAAAAAATGATAAGGGAAGATAGACTTGAACAAACAAAGCAAAAAAAAAAAAAAGGAAGAACAAGCAGGAACATAATTCAACGCCACATGAGGGACGACAAGGCAGAGAATAAAGTGTTCTGGAAGTAGGAAGAATGAATGAATAAGGAAACAATTGATAAGGGAAGATAGACTTGAATAAACGAAGCAAAAAATATGGAAGAACAAGCAGGAACATAATTTAACACCACATGAGGGACGACAAGGCAGGGAAAAAAGTGTTCTGGAAGTAGGAAGAATGAATGAATAAGGAAACAATTGATAAGGGAAGATAGACTTGAATAAACAAAGCAAAAAAATGGAAGAAAAAGCAGGAACATAATTTAACACCATGTGAGGGAGGACAATGCAGGGAAAAAAGCGTTCTGGAAGTAGAAAGAATGAATGAATAAGGAAACAATTGATAAGGGAAGATAGACTTGAATAAACAAAGCAAAAAAATGGAAGAAAAAGCAGGAACATAATTTAACGCCATTTGAGGGAGGACGAGGCAGGGAAAAAAGTGTTCTGGAAGTAGGAAGAATGAATGAATAAGGAAACAATTGATAAGGGAAGATAGACTTGAATAAACGAAGCAAAAAAATGGAAGAAAAAGCAGGAACATAATTTAACGCCATTTGAGGGAGGACGAGGCAGGGAAAAAAGTGTTCTGGAAGTAGGAAGAATGAATGAATAAGGGAAAAAAATGATAAGGGAAGATAGACTTGAATAAACGAAGCAAAAAAGTGGAAGAAGCAGGAACATAATTTAACGCCATTTGAGGGCCGACAAGGCAGGAAAAAAGTGTTCTGGAAGTAGGAAAAAGCAAGTTAAATAGAAAAAAAACAATATAAGGAAGATAGAGTAGTTTAAACAGTAAAAAAAGAGTGTTTAAACTTAGTAATAAAGAGTAACAAGCAGGAACATAATTTAACGCCATTTGAGGGCCGACAAGGCATGAAAAAAGTGTTCTGGAAGTAGGAAAAAGCAAGTTAAATAGAAAAAAAACAATATAAGGAAGATAGAATAGTTTAAACAGTAAAAAAAGAGTGTTTAAACTTAGTAATAAAGAGTAACAAGCAGGAACACCGATTGAGACCTGATGAGGGTCGACAAGGCAGGAAAAAAGTGTTCTGGAAGTAGGAAAAAGCAAGTTAAATAGAAAAAAAAACTATATAAGGAAGATAGAATAGTTTAAACAGTAAAAAAAGAGTGTTTAAACTTAATAATAAAGAGTAACAAGCAGGAATACGTTAAGGCACCATATGAGGGCCGACAAGGCATGAAAAAAAGTGTTCTGGTAGGCGGAAAAATCAAGTTGAATAGAAAGAAACTGATAAGGGTAGATTGAGCAGCTTAACCCGGTAGGTGCGGGGATCATGTATCTTAAAGGCCCCTCTAAGCGAATTAATGAGAAAAAATCATCACTCACGCAAACCATTTCATGCTATATAGTATCAACGCATTTGTGATCAGTTGACGCATCATCTATTTTGGGGGTTTATATCATGGTAAAAATTTGGCCCATAGCTGGTACACGGTAAAGTCACAAATTTGGCCCATAGCTGGTACACGGTAAAGCCACAAATTTGGCCCGTCGCTGCTACCGGGTTAAACACATTGTAACAGAAAAAAAAAACAATAGAGAAACGAAAATGAACACCGGTTGTCTTATAAGGAACGGCAAGGCAGGTAAAGAGTGTGTTCCAGATGCAGGCAGAAACAATTTAAACGGAACTTTAAAAGGAAGATGACATAGTAACAAAAATATAGAGAAATGAGAATGAACACCAGTAGAAGTCTTACGAGGGACGACGAGGCTGGGAAAGAGTGTGTTCTAAATGAGACAAGAATGAACACCAGTAGAAGTCTTACGAGGGACGACGAGGCTGGGAAAGAGTGTGTTCTAAATGAGACAAGAATGAACACCAGTAGAAGTCTTACGAGGGACGACGAGGCTGGGAAAGAGTGTGTTCTAAATGAGACAAGAATGAACACCAGTAGAAGTCTTACGAGGGACGACGAGGCAGGGAAAGATTGTGTTCTAAGTGAGACAAGAATGAACACCAGTAGAAGTCTTACGAGGGACGACGAGGCTGGGAAAGAGTGTGTTCTAAATGAGACAAGAATGAACACCAGTAGAAGTCTTACGAGGGACGACGAGGCTGGGAAAGAGTGTGTTCTAAATGAGACAAGAATGAACACCAGTAGAAGTCTTACGAGGGACGACGAGGCAGGGAAAGAGTGTGTTCTAAATGAGACAAGAATGAACACCAGTAGAAGTCTTACGAGGGACGACGAGGCAGGGAAAGAGTGTGTTCTAAATGAGACAAGAATGAACACCAGTAGAAGTCTTACGAGGGACGACGAGGCTGGGAAAGAGTGTGTTCTAAATGAGACAAGAATGAACACCAGTAGAAGTCTTACGAGGGACGACGAGGCAGGGAAAGAGTGTGTTCTAAATGAGACAAGAATGAACACCAGTAGAAGTCTTACGAGGGACGACGAGGCTGGGAAAGAGTCTGTTCTAAATGCAGGAAGAAACAATTTAAATGAAACAAAACCAGATAAGGGAAAATTAGAGTAGGCTAAACATAGAGAAAACATATGAGAACGAGATAAAAGGTGTTCTAAAAGGAGGAAGGACAACACGACAGAGAAAAAGTATCTAAAAGGCGAAATAATAAAGTTAAATAAAAAAATGAAAAGGGAGGTATAGTAGCCTACTTTAAACATAGTATATAAACATAAGAACAAGATAAAAGGTCTTCTAAAAGGAGGAAGGGCAACACGACAGGTAAAAAAGGTGTGTTCTAGAAGTGGGAATAATTAAGCTGTTAGAAAAAAAAAATATAAAGGAAATTAAAGCTGCTTAGACGTAGTAAAACCAGTGGAGGGGCAAGATATTTTGGTGTCCAGGTAAACAGACCCCGCAAAAAGACGTGTGAGGGACGCCGAGGAAGGGGAAAGTGTTCTAAAATCAGGACCAGCAAGTCAGGGGTAAAAAATGCTATCAAATGAGGAGCGATTCTGATGAGTGATTACGGTATTTTGATGTCCAGGTAAACAGGCCCCGCAAAAAGACGTGTGAGGGACGCCGAGGAAGGGGAAAGTGTTCTAAAATCAGGACCAGCAAGTCAGGGGTAAATGCTATCAAATGAGGAACGATTCTGATATGTGGTGGCGATGTGAGGTGAGGGACATTTAGCAGAGGAAAAAGTAAAAGGGAAAAGTGTTCTAAAATGAGAGGCGTCAAGTTAGCTGTAAAAAAGGTATCAAATGAGCAACGATTCTGACATGTGATTGCGATGTGAGGTGAGGGACATTTAGCAGAGGAAAAAGTAAGAGGGGAGAGTGTTCTAAAATGAGAGGCGTCAAGTTAGCTGTAAAAAAGGGATCAAATGAGCAACGATTCTGATATGTGATTGCGATGTGAGGTGAGGGACGCTTAGCAGATGAAAAAGTAAAGTCATAAAAGGGGAAAGTGTTCTAAGCGGCGAGCGTTAAGTTGTGTTTAAAAAAAGTTAAATGAGGAATGATTCTGGTATGAGGCGACCAGGCGGACCACCAATCGAAGGCAGGTGAGGGAGGTCAACCAGAATAAATAAATAAAAATAACAGTTCGATTTCGCCATGTGGCATATAGAAAAAAATGTCTTACAAAAATAAACAGAAACGAAAGGAGTAAAGATAAACAGCGTTGCCCTCAAGACTAAAGAATTGATTCCAGCCTTGGTTCTATCGCTCTGTGCACAACCCATACAAACAAAGGTCCAGCTACTCCCGCCTCTTAGGTATGGGAAGGTGATGATGGAGTTCCCAGATCGCTCCCGCCCAAACACTGCACGGCGTGGCGGCGCAGCACAGCCAGACCGATCATCCCGTGTCCGCTGAAGGCCGGTGATGAGCCCCTATCCTTGGTGATGACGTGGCCCATCCACAAAAATAAGCGTCCATCCACTGAGGCGTACTGATGTCAGGCGGCACTTGTATGCACTCTGTCTCTGTGGTGTTATGGAGGATGTCATGCCTGGCAGTATACGCCTCGCTCACTCCAGTAAGGTCCTTCAGAGCCTTCACTATGAGCGCCAGCAGTGCCATACCATCAGCATAACAAAGTGAGTTGATGCACGCGTCATGTGGAAGTGGCGGCCAAGACCTCTGAAGGAAGCAAAAGAAAAGCACTGTCGAAGTTAGGTGGAGGACGCTACCAGAGGAAAAGAGAAACTAATATTCCAAAACGACGATAGAGCAAGCAAGGAAGAAGTCGTTAATGTTGTTTACTGCGGGATGATCAGGATTGGTGTGCAGGTGAGGTCAGGGAGGGAAGAACGAGGCAGCGCAGAGGAAAAGAGAAACGAATATCCAAAACGACGATAGAGCAAGCAAGGAAGAAGTCGTTAATGTTGTTTACTGCGGGATGATCAGGATTGGTGTGCAGGTGAGGTCAGGGAGGGAAGAACGAGGCAGCGCAGAGGAAAAGAGAAACGAATATCCAAAACGGCGATAGAGCAAGCAAGGAAGAAGTCGTTAATGTTGTTTACTGCGGGATGATCAGGATTGGTGTGCAGGTGAGGTCAGGGAGGGAAGAACGAGGAATTGCAGAGGAAAAGAGAAACTTGTATTCCAAAACGACGATATAGCAAGCAAAGAAGAAGTTGTTAATGTCTTTTTACTACGGAATAATCAGGATTGGTGTGCAGGGGAGGTCAGGGACGGCTAGGCGGTGGAAACAGTGTCCTGAAGGAGGGAAGAAGGAGGCAGTACAGAGGAACAGAGAAACGAATAATCCAAAACGTCGATATAGCAAGCAAGGAAGAAGTTGTTAATGTCTTTTTACTACGGAATAGACAGGAATGGAGGGCAAGCGAGGTCAGGGACGGCCAGGCGGGGGGAAACGGTGTCCTGAAGGAGGGAAGAGCGAGGCAGTGCGGGGCGTCCTTCCTGCTCATGCACTGCCGGGAGAAAACAAGTGAAAACAGGTGAAAACGCTAATAAGCCGCCGTGAGTCAAGGGAATCAACAACGCCGCGCGCCCCGTCAAGGTGAGGCTGGTAGTATCGGTGTCTTGGTGGGCTTCTGGGAGAGTGAAAACGTGATTATAAAAAAAAAGTAAGAAAACAAACAAACAATAGAACAAAACAAAAATAAAAAAGGGCGAATTTAGGTCCCACTCACTGCTGCTTCATGCGACCTTCAAATGAATGTCTGTTTTTTTCTGTTTTTTTTTTTTCTGTGTGTGTGTGTGTGTGTGTGTGTGTGTGTGTGTGTGTGTGTGTGTGTGTGTGTGTGTGTTAGTTTTAGTGAAAGTGATTAAAACAAGAAAAAACACCGGCCGTTTATTTTTCCATTTTCTCCGTTTTTTTTTTTTGCGTGTTTGTGTTTAGGGAAAGTTATTAAATCTTCACATGATTAAGAAAAAAAAAAACACCGGCAGTTCGTTATTCTATTTTCTTCGTTTTCTGTTTGTTTATTTTTAGTGAAAGTTATTAAGTCTTCACATGATTAAAACAAGTAAAAAACACCGACATTTTCTTTTCTTCGTTTTCTGCATGTGTTTGTTTTTAGTGAAAGTTATTAAATCTTCACATGATAAAAAAAAAAACACCGACAGTTCAGGGCTCACGCATCACTGACTCACCCAACACAGTCATGCAAACTCCAAATGAGAGCCTATTAATTTTTTTTTTTTTTACGGTAAGAAGAAGGCAGATCACGGCCGCTCGAAAAATAAAGAAGGAGAGAAAGAACAGCCCCGCCACAAACTGCCCCCATAAAGAAAATATAATGTCACAAAAGGAAAATAAAATGAAAAGAATAGTCAAAAAGCATCAACTCTTAAACAAAAACAGATCGTCAAATAAAAAAAATCAAATAAAGAGTTATCAAAAAGAAACATCGAATCTTAAAAGAAAAACAAAAGAAATAATAAACAATATCACCAAATTTTGAATAATGTAAACTCGTGTATCATCTTCATCACCATCATCATCATCACCATCCTCCTTCTCCTCCTCCCCCTCTTCATCATCACCACCACCACCACCACCACCACCTTCAGAAAGACGAGTAGGTGTCAGATCCCTTGCTAGGTGACCCGGGCCGCGGCGAGGGTCAAGGTTGTCGCTATGACCACACCGATAAGCCACCTTCCAGCCAGACCACAGACCAAAATAGAAAGGGTACCCCAGGTCGGTCACACGGGGCTGGGAAGAGGGGGGGTGGGAAGGTACGGGGCAAATAGGCATGGGGGGGGGGGGGGTTACATTCCTGAACATTTCGGTGGCCAAGTACACACATTTGATAAGGCTTTTGTATAGGAGTGTAGGCATTTCCATGGGTAGCCTTATGGCCCCGGTGGTAGACTGAGTATGCTTCTGTACCGTGAGCCTTATTGAACACTCATTAGAGGCATGGTGGGCTACATTCTTGAACATTTCGGTGGCCAAGTACACACATTTGATAAGGCTTTTGTATAGGAGTGTAGGTATTTCCATGGGTAGTTTTATGGGCCCGGTTGTAGACTGAGTATGCTTCTGTACCGTGAGCCTTATTGAACACTCATTAGAGGCATGGTGGGCTACATTCTTGAACATTTCGGTGCCCTAATACACACATTTGATAAGGCTTTTGTATAGGAACTTTGGGTATTTCCGTGGGTAGCCTTATGGCACCGGTGGTAGACTGAGTATAGCTATGCTTCTGTACCGTGAGCCTAAAGGAACGCTCATTAGAACCCAACTGATTTCCTTTTCAACCTTTGGAAATAGTTGGTGTAAGAGGCAGAAGCGTCCAAGCACACTGTCCATGGATGTAAGGCCTGTTGTTGTTATGGAGCATTGTACTGAGTGTGATTATGTCCTTCTAATATAATGAGATATAAAGAGAGGGCGAGTTACGTGGGGCTAGAGGCGGTGGACGAGGGAAGAGAGGAGTAAGGGGGCGAAACAGCATGAATCTGGGCCTGTTGTAGTCATGCAGAGATAAGTGACATTGTACTGAGTGTGATTTTGTCCGTCTGTGCTAATGATAGACTGAAAGGGAGGGAGTTCCATGGGGCTGGAGACGATGGACGGGGTATGGAGGGAAGGGTGATAGGGGGCATGCATTGGGGGCGTGTTAAAGTCATGCAGTTATAAATGGCATTAACCTGAGTGTGATTATGTCCGTCTGTGCTAATGATAGACTGAAAGAGGGCAAGTTGCATGGGGCTGGAGGCGGTGGACGGGGTATGGAGGGAAGGGTGATAGGAGGCATGCATTGGGGGCCTGTTGAAGTCATGCATTTATAAGTGACATTAACCTGGGTGTGATTTCGTCCGTCTGAGATAATGATAGATAGAGAGAAGGCAAGGTATTGAAGAGAGAAAATGGAAAAAAATGGAAAGGGAGAGAAAGGGAAGAGGAGAAAGAGGGAGAGAAAAGAGAAAGGGGAAGGAAATGATTAAAAAGGGAGGCTATTTTTCTCTCCATTTCTACAACAATCACTGGCATCACAAAACAGTTAATAAAAAGACCAGCAAATCAGGTATTGAAGAGAGAAAAGGGAAAAAAATGGAAAGGGAGAGAAAGGGAAGAGGGGAAAGAGAAAGAGAAAAGAGAAAGGGCAAGGAAATGATCAGAAAGGGAGGCTATTTTTTCCATCCATTTCTACAACAATCACTGGCATCACAACACAGTTAATAAAAAGACCAGCAAATCAGATATTCAAGAGAGAAAAGGGAAAAAAATGGAAAGGGAGAGAAAGGGAAGAGGGGAAAGAGAAAGAGAAAAGAGAAAGGGCAAGGAAATGATCGATCAGAAAGGGAGGCTATTTTTTCCATCCATTTCTACAACAATCACTTGCATCACAAAACAGTTAATGAAAAAAAACCTTGAATTCATGCATATGGGAAGCACTAAATGAAGGAGCGGCAACAGGGCAGCAATTCTATGTCATTAAAATCATAAAAACTACAACAAACACTAAAAGAACGAACCTCAAACACGACCTCCTAACAACATCGCTAAACAGACCTTGGGGAGGCTTGGAATTTCCTTAGTAATGTATCATGCATAACAGATTGGAGGTGTGTACAAGGAGATGCCTGGGGAGGGGAGGAGGAGCGGGGTGGGGGTGGGGGGGAGAGGGCATAAACAGAGTGGTGCAAATCAAGAATGCGAGGGACACAAAGCAGAGGACAAAGTATTGTTTAACACGATCACTGTAAAACTCTCCCCTGTGACGTGGTGCTATTTTCGCATCACTACATTATGAGTCGTAATACAAGACATTTCGCCGCCCAAGAACACATATTTGACAAGGCTTTCATAGGAGTTGTGGGCATTTCCAAGGATAGTTTTATGATCCTGGTGGTGGTGTGAGTCTTCTGTACCATGAACCTGAAGAAACACTCATTAGAACCCGACTGCGAGAGTGACTTATAATACCAACCTATGAGTCGTGGGCCACGGGGGGGAAGAGACTGACGGGGTAGCGAGGCAGGGAAGGGAGGGGAAGGCCGGGGGAATGGCATTGGGGAAGGGAGTCCATGAGGGTAGGCATTAGAATGGAAAACGGGAGGGAAGTGCATCATATAGGGCAAGGAAGCCGGAGGGGGGGAGGTCAAGGGGGGGGGAGGATCATGGGGAGGGGCAGAGAGGCACAGGGGCGGACAAGGCACACGGGGAAGGGCAAAGCAGGATCAAACCGGCTGAGGTGAGATGATGGGGCAGGTCAGGAACGTCTGTGTGGCCGATGGTGAGGAGGGTGATAAAGGGGTGCAGGGGAGAAGGGAGGAGGGGAGAATAGGAGGTGGGAGAGGGATGGTCGAGGAGGAGGAGGAGGAGGAGAGGAGAGGCGTGGGAGCGGACGTGGGGTAGGGCTAACTGGAGGGGTATTTTAAAACATTTCGTCGCCCAAGTTCACATATTTGACATGGCTTTCGTAGGAGCTGTAGGCCTTTCCAGGGGTAGTTTTATGACCCTGGTGGTAGTTTGACCCTTCTTCTGTGCCATGAACCTTAAAAAACACTCATGAAAAACAGATTGATTCCCTCTTTGACCTTTAGAAATAGTTGATGTGAGAAGCGATGGTGTCTTAAAATAGTATAGGAAGAAGGGTCGATGAAGGGCGAGGAGGAGGGAGGGACCAGGATGAGGAGGTGCGGGGAGCAAGGGTGAAGAGGGGGGCGAGGAGCAGGGTGTAGGGGACAGGGAGAGGAGTGGAAGAGAGGAGGAGAGGGCGAGGAGGGTGGTGCGAGGATGTGGTCAGTGGACTCCCTCGCCAGGCACCAAGAACAAGGAGGACCAGAGCAGAGGAAGACACATAGATTAGGAATAGATAAACGCCTAAATAACGAATAGATAATAAATAGATAAATACATACCGTAGATAAAAGTGAGAGATAAACAAGAGAGTAACGATATGAAAACAGAATTCCCTTTTGCAGATCCTTATGTTGTGTGTATATGTTATTTCTTAATCTTTCTATTTTTACAGTGATTTTTACGGTGAGATAAGGCAAAGAAAAAAAAAGCAACAAATAATAAGAGATAAGAAAGACCCAAATATGCTGAGACAGGCTGTACTGACTCTCTCTTGCACACACACACACACACACACACATACACACATAGATTAGGAATAGATAAACGCCTAAATAACGAATAGATAATACAAAGAAAAATACATACCGTAGATGAAAGTGAGAGATAAACAAGAAAGTAACAATATAAAAAACGAATTCCCTTTTCCAGACTGTTTTTGTGTATAATGTTATTTCTTAATCTTTATATTTTTGCAGTGAGATAAAGCAGAAAAAAAGGCTAAGTAAAAAAATTAGAGATAAGAAAGCCCGATATATGCTGAGACGGGCTGCACCGACTCGCTCTTGCACACACACACAAAAAAAAAGGAAAAAGAAAAGACAAGAAAAAGCGAGAAAAAAATTATCGAGACTCCTTTTCGTTTCCACTTATTTTGTGAACACCACATTTTTTATACACCACATGACGAAGTGAAACTATTATTACTATTATTATTATTATTATTATTATTATTATTATTATTATTATTATTATTATTATTATCATCATCATTATTATTATTATTATTTAAAGAGTACCTAGACTTCCTCCCCTTCTCCCCCATATCCTCTACCCCCAAACGGATATTAATAGACCAAGGGGGGGTGGGGGTAAGATGGGTCCGGGTGGGGTGGGGTGTGGGGCGGGGGGGGAGGTAAGGTCCGGTGGGTCAGTTTTCACAGTGGGTCGGTTGGGTCGTCTGGGTGAAGAAAAAGGGGTGGGGGGGTCTGGGGGTGGAGGGTCTGTTTACCTCACCCCCCCATCCTCCACAACCTCCCCTCCACAACCTCCTCCCTCAGCTTCCTCCCACAGCCTTCCCTCCCCAGCTTCCTCCCCCTGCCTCCTTCCCATAGCTTCCCCTTCTCCCAGTCTCTCTCCCCCAGTCTCTCTCCATCCCTCAGCCTCCTCTCCCAGCCTCCTGCTCTTACCCTTGTTCTCGGAAAAGGTAGACCGTGTTTGTTGTCCTCCAGGTGGCCAGGCAGGTGAGAGCGAGGGGAATTTTCCTGACCCTTCTGTAGCTGGGCGGAAGTTGGGGTGGTTGAGGGAGAGGGGGAGAGGGAGAGAGAGAGCGGAGGGGGGGAGCTTGTTTTTAAAGGAGTCAATCGTGTTACACTGGACTACTGAAGGTGGGAGATTATTCCTGTAATGCCACATCAATACACACACACACACACACACAAAAAAAAAAAAAAAAAAAAAAAATCGTCCCCCCTCCTCTCCCCTCTTATGGACACTCAATACCGAACCTCCCCTCGCTCCCCCCCCCAAAAAAAAAAAAAAAAAATCGGTATACCGCATAATCGAACACCATCGTTGGGGGCTTCAATTACGCTGACTCGTGTTGTGATTGGGAATATAACACAAACGTGACTGGGGTGCCGTGCGGGGGGGCGGGGCTGAGTCACGTGCCAGCCTCACAATGCCTCGACCCTGCCTTGCCTTCCCTTCCACTACTTCCCCTTCCTTCCCCTGCCTCGACCCTGCCTTGCCTTCCCTCCCTCTACTTCCCCTTCCTTTCCCTTTACCTCCCCTTCCTTCCCCTGCCCTCCTCCTTGTTCACCCTGCCTTCCCCTGCCTCCCTCTCTTCCCCTGCCTCACCCCTACCTCCCTCTGCCAACCTTTGCCTCTTCCTGTTTCCCCTGTCTTCACCTGCCTTCTCCTGCTTTTTCCTCACTTCCTCTGTCTCCTCCTTCCCCTACCTCAACTTTGCCGTCCCTTCCCTGTCTTCACCTGCCTTCTCCTGCTTTTTCCTCACTTCCTCTGTCTCCTCCTTCCCCTACCTCAACTTTGCCGTCCCCTGCTTCTCCCATATCTCCCCCTCCATTCCCCCGCCTTCCCCTGCCTTCTGCTTTTTCCTCCCTTTCTCTGTCTCCTCTTTCCCCTACCTCAACTTTGCCGTCCCCTGCTTCTCCCCTACCTCCCCCTCCATTCCCCTGCCTTCACCTGCCTTCTCCTGCTTTTTCCTCACTTCCTCTGTCTCCTCCTTCCCCTACCTCAACTTTGCCGTCCCCTGCTTCTCCCATATCTCCCCCTCCATTCCCCCGCCTCCCCCTGCCTCATGAGTGTTGCCTAAGCTCCCCGCGTCTTGCCTCACGCCCGCACCTTCTCCCCAGCCACAGCCACAAGACTTTCCACCGCCGCGAAATGTTAAGTAACTCCCTCTCTGCTCCACCTCTTTCCTCCTCCCCTCTTGCTGTTCCACCTCTTCCCTCCCTTCCTCCGGGTGGCTGGGTGACTGGATAACCGCTCCACTTACCCACTCAGTCCAGCGGCAACCCAAAACAAGACCAGTGGAAGGAATAGCACCCGGACTGACTGACTGAGTGGGTGACTTGGTGATAGGTTGATTGACAAACTGACTGCGTAACTGGGTGATTGACTGGTTGCCTGATGATTAGGTGGTGGAATGGGTGATTGGGTGACCGACTGACTGAGTGACTGGCTGGTTGATTGTGTAATTGACTGACTGACTGACTGACTGACTAACTACATAATTGGGTGTTTGAGTAACTGACTGGGTGATTGAGTGACTGATTGGCTGACTGACTGACTGACTGACTGACTGGTTGATTGTGTAATTGATTGACTGACTGACTGACTGGGTAAGTAGATAATTGGGTGATTGACTAACTGACTGGGTGATTGAGTGACTGACTGGGTGACTGACTGACTAACTGACTGACTTACTGACTGGCCACTCATTACCGCCACCTTACTACCACCACTAACTAACCCCTCTCAACACCACCACCACCACCACCAACACAGCCACCGTGGACCAGACAGACAACACCCAAATCCTCTTCCTCACCACCACCACCACCACTACCACAACCACCATCACCACCACTATCATACTATACTTCCGCTCCTATCCCTTCTCTATTCCCCCCCCCCCCTCCCCCGTCCCTCTACAGGCCTTCTCAGGGTCACTACAGCTGCCCGACCTACCGGAAGCCTCGCCGCCCAGCCATTCAGAGCAAGACAAACAGACACACAGACAAACACAGACAGACACAGCCGCGCCGTCTAGAAGTCCCTCCCGCGGGCGATGGCTCTAGGACACGCTTCCCGCCGCTTACGCAATCCCAATCCCAATTAGGTTCTATATTTAGCCTCGGAAGCTTCCCACTGGGTTCTAAAATTAGTCTGGGATGATTTGTGAACTAACCAGCACCTTCAGAAACTCTAAGCACCGTCTAGATGTCCCTAATGACTCTTTAATGACACTTCAATCCATTCGTCCACTGGGTTCTAGAATTAGTCTGGGATGATCCATGAACTAACCAGCACTTTCAGAAACTCTAAGCACCGTCTAGATGTCCCTAATGACTCTTTAATGACACTTCTCTTCGCTACTTACGCAATCCATTCGTCCACTGGGTTCTAGAATTAGTCTGGGATGATTCATGAACTAACCAGCACTTTCAGAAACTATTAGCACCGTCTAGATGTCCCTAATGACTCTCTAATGACACTTTTCTTCGCTACTTACGCAATCCATTCGTCCACTGTGTTCTAAAGTTAATCTAGGATGCTTCACCAACTTGCTAAACTAACCAACACCTTCGGAAGAATGCGCCGCTCATTTGCCCCTAATGACTCTCTAATGACACTTCCCTTCGTTACCTACACAATTTCAGACTCCATGTGTTCTATAATTAGTCTGGGATGCTTCATAAACTAATTAAACCAACCGGCACCTTCAAAACCATTAGCACCCTCTAGAAATCCTGAATGACTCTTTAATGACACTCCTCTTCGCCCCTTACATAATCCATTCGTTCACTGTGTTCTAATGTTAATCTGGGAAGCTTCATAAATTAACCAAACTAACCAGAACCTTCGGAAACTATTAACGCCCCTTAGATGTCCCTAATGACTAATGACACTCCTCTTCGCCCCTTACACAATCCATTCGTTCACTGTGTTCTAATTTTAATCTGGGAAGCTTCATAAATTAACTAAACTAACCAGCACTATTGGAAACTATTAACGCCCCTTACATGTCCCTAATGACTAATGACACTCCTCTTTGCCCCTTACACAATCCATTCGTTCACTGTGTTCTAATGTTAATCTGGGAAGCTTCATAAATTAACCAAACTAACCAGCACCTTCGGAAACTATTAACGCCCCTTAGATGTCCCTCCCGTAGGTATTGGCTCTCTAGGGCACGACTCACCGCCCCTAACACACGTACTCAACCACTAACACACTTACCCACCGTTGCCAGGTTATCTTACTCTGAGCATAGTATTTACTGGTTTCTGACGCCTAACTATTGCCAAGAAACATCAGGATCTAATTATTTTAACCAGTACGCTGCGAATGGCACGGATTTGGCCTTCACTGGTAGCCTGGTAACATCGAGTCCCAGGTCTTTCTCTGCCTCTGTGGTGGATAGTGGAGTGTTTCCCATGTGGTACTGGTATGCTGGATTTCCCCTCGCACTGTGCATGACTTTACATTTTTCTTCATTGAGTTGTAGCAGCCACTTTTGTTCCATCTCTGTAGCTTGGTGATGTCTTCTTGTACTAATTCCGCAGTCAAGGGGTTAACGGTAACTATAAAGAGTTTCGTTGTTGGAACCCAGAAGACAGTTTTGGGGGCAGGAAGTCGGGAAACATAAGCGGCTGAGTACGACAATCTGGCAACTACCCCGGCTTATAAGATATGTCTGGGATGCTTGATAAACCAGCACCTTCAGGAACAATTTGCGACGCCTAGATCTTCCCTGGGAGTAATAAGTAATAAAAGTTGCATACACGGGGAGTCAGGGCTTACAGAAACACCTCACTCCGCCATCACATCTCTTCGCCCGCTCAACATTTACTCCTGGAAGCTCTTTTTTTTTTTTTTTTTTTTTTGTGTGTGTGTGTGTGTGTGTTGATGTGTTTGTTTTAAAAATTTCCCGTGTTGTGTGTGTGTGACTTTGTGTTTGCATGTGTTTGTGTGTTTTTTTTTTATATTTTTTTCTTTTATTTCTGCTATTTGCGTGTTTTATGTTTTGTTTTGTTTTTGTTTATGTTGATTAAGAAGTCTTCGTGTGTTTTATGTATTAATGTTAAGGTGTTTTTTTAGCGTATGTGTGTTTTGGTGTTAATTTTGATGAGGAAGGAAAAGACGAAAGGAACGTGTAGGATTCTTGTTTTGTTTTTGTTTATGTTGATTAAGTAGTCCGTGTTTTTTTATGCATTAAAGTTAGGATGTTTTTTTTTTTAGCGTATGTGTGTTATTTTGTTGTTAATTTTAATGAGGAAGGAAAAGACGAAAGGAACGTGTAGGATTCTTGTTATTCCTTGTGTGTGTGTGTGTGTGTGTGTGTGTGTGTGTGTGTGTGTGTGTGTGTGTGTCTGTTGTTTAGGATTTACGTATAATCATAATCTTAAACGTCCCGGCGCCCAGGAAGCACACTCATTTAATCAACAAGTCTTTCCTGGGAGTTGCGGGCATTTCCATGAGTGGGCCGTATCATGATCCTTGTAAAGTGAACCCAAATGAGCGAGTCGGTTATGGCGTTCGTTCCCGCGGGTTCTTTCCTCTCCTCTGCTCTGCCACAACAAACAACACACACATGCATTTAACCTTTTCATATTTTGCCTTTAGAAGTAACTGATGTGAGAGCTGGAAGCGTCTAATAGAAAGTAATATAAGGAAAGGCTAGGTAAAGTAATATAAAGTAATGTTAACTGCGTAATATTAAAAAGGCGAAAGTAATGTAGGGCAACGCGAAGCAGTATAAAGTAATGTAAATGTAAAGTGTCTAATGTAAATCAATATAAAGTAACGTAAAGTAATGCAAAATGATGTAAATATAAAGTGTTTAATGTAAATCAATATAAAGTAACGTAAAGTAATGCAAAGTGATGTAAATGTAAAGTGTCTAATGTAAATCAATATAAAGTAACGTAAAGTAATGCAAAGTGATGTAAATGTAAAGTGTCTAATGTAACTCAATATAAAGTAACGTAAAGTAATGCAAAATGATGTAAATGTAAAGTGTTTAATGTAAATCAATATAAAGTAACGTAAAGTAATGCAAAGTGATGTAAATGTAAAGTGTTTAATGTAAATCAATATAAAGTAACGTAAAGTAATGCAAAGTGATGTAAATATAAAGTGTCTAATGAAAATCAATATAAAGTAACGTAAAGTAATGCAAAGTGATGTAAATGTAAAGTGTCTAATGTAAATCAATATAAAGTAACGTAAAGTAATGCAAAGTGATGTAAATGTAAAGTGTCTAATGTAAATCAATATAAAGTAACGTAAAGTAATGCAAAGTAATGTAAATATAAAGTGTCTAATGTAAATCAATATAAAGTAACGTAAAGTAATGCAAAGTGATGTAAATATAAAGTGTTTAATGTAAATCAATATAAAGTAACGTAAAGTAATGCAAAGTGATGTAAATATAAAGTGTCTAATGTAAATCAACACAAAGCAACGTAAAGCAAATGTAATGTAAATATAAAATGTCAAAGAATACTGACTTTAAGAGTTTTATAATAGGAGGTTTAGAGCTGTCTCATTCTACGGTAAAAAAAAAAAAAACCCTGACCTTTCTCTCCATTCACGTGACGAGACCAACTAAACCAGCCTTCAATAGGTCTACCTTCAGCCCAATTGTGTAGACGTAGGTCAGTGTGGGTGAAAGGTTGGGGGAGGCTGGGTCTTGGCGGGGTGGTCTAAGGCCTAAGGTGGGTCCCTCTCCTCCCCGCTCCCCCCTTCACCAACCCCCTCCCTTACACCACATTACCAGTAGACAACCCCCCCACCCTCCATCCCCCTTCCTAATGCAGATAAGATGACGCAGCGTTCAAATATTGTCTTAAGGAGTGAGGGGAAGGAAGGGAAAAGGGGGGAGTTGGAAGGGGCGAGGAGTTGGAGTTGGGAAGGGGCTGGATAAAGGGGGAAGGGGACGGGGGTAGGGATAGGGGAAAGAGGGGAAGAGAGTAGGGAAGGGGAGAAGGGAAGAAGTGGGTTGGGAAGAAGAAGGGAAGGGGATGAGGGGAAGAGAGTAGGGAAGGGGAGAAGGGAAGAAACGGATGGGGAAGAAGAAGGGAAGAGAGGAGGAGGAGGAGGTATAAGGAAGGGGAAGGAATAGGGAGACGGAGAGGTGGGAAATAAATGAATGGGGAAGAAGGGAAGAGGATGGTGAAGGGATAGGGGATCTCTCTCTCTCTCTCTCTCTCTCTCTCTCTCTCTCTCTCTCTCTCTCACGCAATATCCCACAACGTAACATCATAAAACTCACCGTTGTTCTTAAGCTGACTGGGACTTGAACGGGGGGACGGGGGAAGGGGAGGGAGAGGGTAGGAGTTAAGGTCACTGTGTGGGGGGTGAGGGGGAGAAGGGGGGAAGGACTTTAAGGTCAGTGTGTGCGCGTGGGATTCACAGGTAAGGTCAGTCCGTTTTCGGGAACTAAAATGAAACCAGGAAGATGAAGCGTTTGCAAGCCTTTTTATCTTTCCAACTCCGTAGCGTACCTGAATGGCCCCCCTCCCCCCTCCCCTCGCTCTGGCCCCCTTCCCCCCTGCCCCTCGACTCCCCTCCCGCAAGGTAAATGGCAAGCAACAGGTGTGTGTGTGTGTGTCTGTGCGTGTTACCTGGCTCACCTGTCACGTGTCCAAGAGTAATCAAATATAAGGAGGGTTTGTCTAAGATTTATTCCAGCTGACGGGAGTTGAGTCCAAAATCTTTCCCCATGAAGGAGGATTTCTGAAGGGCGTTTGGTGTGTGGGATAGACAGACAGACAGACAAATAGACACACAGACAAACACAGAGAAAGAGACAGACTTACGGATGGACATGTAAACAGACAGATAGACAGGCACATAAATATATAGACAGATGGATGAACAGATAGATAGACAAATAGACAGACAGATGGACAGATAGACAGACGTATGAGGAGATTGACAGACAGATAGACAGAGAGGCATAAAGAAAGACCGATATAGACACAGATGGACTGGGAGAGGTATAAACAGACGGACGGAGAGACAGACAGACAGGCAGACGGAGCGATGGACATATACAGACGGACAGAGACGCACGTTGGGGCCAGGTTTGGTAAGGGTGGTCGTCTCTTGCGTCATTCCACTTCGCACCGACCCGCTGATAGGGCCACGTCAGGGAAGAGTATGCTGATGTGTTGCTGACGTGTTGCTGTTGTTGTTGTTGTTGTTATTGTTGTCCTAAGTCACGTGAGGGGTATTGTTTTTGTAGCATTATCATCATTCTCATCATCATCATTATCACCATTTTCATTATTGTAGTAGTAGTAGTAGTAGTAGTAGTAGTAACAATTGCATTAAAACGAAAATGGGTGATGGAGTGGTGTTGATGTTTGTGGTGATGGTGGTGGTGGTGGTGGAGGTGATGGGAATAGCGGGGGGAAGGGGGGCAGGATTGCGTTTAATTAAAGTGTGTCAAGAGTAGCGTTGTGTGTGTGTGTGTGTGTGTGTGTTGGCTCCCCGCATGAGAGGAAGCGCCCGCCTACATAATCGCGATCATTCTTTCTCTTGAGTCCACACTTTGCGACACACCACAAGGTCGCGGCGCAGGAACCGAGGGGAGGGGAGGGAAGGCGAGGGGAGGGGACGGGAGGGGAGGGGAGGGGCGGCGAAGGGGAGGGGAGGGGAGGGGAGGGGAGGGGAGGGGACGGGAGGGGAGGGGAGAGGAGGGGAATGGGCGGGGAAGGGAGGAGGGGTACTTAGTGGAGATTTGCATTATTTAGGTAATATACAAAATTTACATCAGTTTGCATTTATATTTACGTTACTTTTCATTTACTTTACGTTACTTTACTTTGCTTTACATTACTTTATACTCCTTTACTCTCCATTGCTTTATTAAACTTCATATGACTTTGCATTTCTGTATAATACTTAACGTTACTTTAATATTACTTTACCTTCCCTTTTTTTTTCCTTCACGTTACTTTATTAAACGTTACTATATTATTACTTTACATTCCCTTTTTTTTTTTACTTTATACTACTTTATTAAACTTCACATGAGTTTGCATTTCTGTATAATACTTTACGTTACTTTAATATTACTTTACCATGCCTTTTATTTTACTTCATTTTACTTATATTTCTTTCCATTTACATTACTTTGATGGTGGACGAGATTGACTTCACCTCGGTCGCTCTTGTGTCATAGAGGAAGGGGGGGGGGGGGTTAATTAATAGGCCGTGTGTAATTTGGTGGAAATGGTAATGAATGACGGAATGTGAGTAATTACTTGAGTTCTTGTTCTTGTGTTAAATTGTTAAGCTAAATAGTAAATTAATAGATAATAGTAAAAGCTTAAGTAATTGATCAAGTTTACATTTCTGGAGCTGTTCTCGAGTTGAATAGTAAAAGGAGGCTTGAGTAATTGATCAAGTTTACATTTCTGGAGCTGTTCTCGAGTTGAATAGTAAAAGGAGGCTTGAGTAATTAAGTTTACATTTTTGGAGCTGTTCTCGAGTTGAATAGTAAAAGGAGGCTTGAGTAATTAAGTTTACATTTTTGGAGCTGTTCTCGAGTTGAATAGTAAAAGGAGGCTTGATTAATTGATTAAGTTTACATTTCTGGAGCTGTTCTTGAGTTGAATAGTAAAAGGAGAGTTGAGTAATTGATTAAGTTTACATTTCTGGAGCTGTTCTCGAGTTGAATAGTAAAAGGAGAGTTGAGTAATTGATTAAGTTTACATTTCTGGAGCTGTTCTCGAGTTGAATAGTAAAAGGAGAGTTGAGTAATTGATTAAGTTTACATTTCTGGAGCTGTTCTTGAGTTGAATAGTAAAAGGAGGCTTGAGTAATTGATTAAGTTTACATTTCTGGAGCTGTTCTCGAGTTGAATAGTAAAAGGAGGCTTGAGTAATTGATTAAGTTTACATTTCTGGAGCTGTTCTTGAGTTGAATAGTAAAAGGAGGCTTGAGTAATTGATTAAGTTTACATTTCTGGAGCTGTTCTTGAGTTGAATAGTAAAAGGAGAGTTGAGTAATTGATTAAGTTTACATTTCTGGAGCTGTTCTCGAGTTCAATAGTAAAAGGAGAGTTGAGTAATTGGTTAAGTTTACATTTCTGGAGCTGTTCTCGAGTTGAATAGTAAAAGGAGAGTTGAGTAATTGATTAAGTTTACATTTCTGGAGCTGTTAATGAGTTGAATAGTAAAAGGAGAGTTGAGTAATTGATTAAGTTCACATTTCTGGAGCTGTTCTTGAGTTGAATAGTAAAAGGAGAGTTGAGTAATTGATTAAGTTCACATTTCTGGAGCTGTTCTCGAGTTGAATAGTGAAGGAGAGTTGAGTAATTGATTAACTTTACATTTCTGGAGCTGTTCTCGAGTTAGTGTAGAAGATTTGACGTAGAAGTGAGAGGGAAAGTTAGGTATTGAACAGGTAAAGCAGTTGATACGGTTAACCTGAGCAGACTGTTTTGTTTTAGAGTGAAGGAAACTCAGATTTCTTTGAACGTTAAAGACGACAAACAAAAAACCAGACCAAGCAAGACAAAAAAACAAAAACTGGTGCTTCCTAAAATATAACACGAGGAAAAAGCCCCAGAGGATAAATTTTAAGTAAGAAATAGGATATAATAAATGGACGTGTGTTTTAATTGATACTTTTGAAACTGCATACCTTAAAATATAACAGAAAGAAAAGTCATAAGATATAGTCAGTTAATTCAGAGTGGACGCTCCTGTAAACTGATACCCTTTAAATTCCTTCTCCCGAAAATATATATACTAGAGGAAAAGCCTAAAAGATCTATAATAGTCAGTTAATTTAGAGTGGACGTTCTTGTAAACTGATACCCTTTAAAATTCCTTCTCCCGAAAATATATATACTAGAGGAAAAGCCTAAAAGATCTATAATAGTCAGTTAATTTAGAGTGGACGCTCCTGTAAACTGATACCCTTTAAAATTCCTTCTCCCGAAAATATATATACTAGAGGAAAAGCCTAAAAGATCTATAATAGTCAGTTAATTTAGAGTGGACGTTCTTGTAAACTGATACCCTTTAAAATTCCTTCTCCTGAAAATATATATACTAGAGGAAAAGCCTAAAAGATCTATAATAGTCAGTTAATTTAGAGTGGACGTTCTTGTAAACTGATACCCTTTAAAATTCCTTCTCCCGAAAATATATATACTAGAAAAAAAAAGCCAAAAAGATATAGTCAGTTCATTTAGAGTGTTTTGTGTGGGGGGCGGAGGAGGAAGTGGTGACGATGAGATGTTCAGGTGATGGGCAATCCAGGTGTCGCGTAGCCAGGTAATGTTCTGTGTTTTGTTGGTGATTAAATAACTTAAAGACTCCGAGATCGTAAATATTGGCAGAGGGGGAAGGTTGTGCGGAAGGACGGGGGAGTGGAGGGGGAGTGATCGGCGGTGGTGGTGGTGGTGATCGTGGTGGTGACGTAAACTCCAAACATAGGCGAGCAGCGACGTTGGTGGTGGTGGTGTTGGTGGTGATGTTGGTGGTGGGTGGTGGTGGTGTTGGTGTTGGTGTTGGTGGTGGTGTTGGTTGTGATGGTGGGGTGGTGGTGGTGGTAATATTCATACAACTCCATTAGCGGGAGGACGGACGACAATGGTAAAAAATGATGGACATGTGTGTGGCAGTAAATCTGGGGAGTGGGAGGAGCTGCGGTGGTGGTGACCGTGCCGGGGGAGGGGGGCGGGGAGGGGCGTGCTCCGGCTGGCCTTGGACGGCAGAGAAGTGTTGGGGTGGGCACAAGTTCCTGTCAGTTCTCGGCTAGACCTCAGCGAGAGAAGTCCTGCGGTGCAGCCCGCTCTCGTGGAGTCAGCCTACTCTCTCCCAGCCTCTCCCTCCGCTCGCTCTCTGTTGCCCTTTTACCGCGAGAACTTGAGTTAAGTCTCGAGAGAGTCGCGTAGGTGTCCGTTCTTGGTTACTTTTGCCGTGTTGCAGCACCTAAGGAGCAGAGCTACTCTCGGCTTTCAGCCAAAGACATTGCTCACACGGAAGACGCAGAACCGTTCGAGTTTGGCGCTTTCCGTTCCGCAGAGAGACACAGTCCTCGCCCTGTGCAAATTCCACAAGTGCTTCCCTTCGCCTTGTAGGAGTGACTTGAGTGAGGCGCGGAGAGAGACACACGGGAGAGATGGAGAACTTCAAAAACATGTTCAACACCATCGAGGAGCGGGTGGAGCCGCAGAACGCCCAGCTGACGGGTGAGTGTTGCGTATGTGTGTGTGTGTGTGTTTGTGTGTGTGTGTGGTCACGTGCGTGGCCCCCGCCTGGCTCTGCTTGGCCCTGGCTGGCCCCGCCGTGCTGGCCAGGCTGCGGCCCACGCGCGGGGGCCCCTGGCACACGTGTTGCATGGGCCTAGTGGGCGTGCGGCCCCGCGACACGTGCTGCAGGTCAGGGCGTGGCGTTGTGCCGCCGCCGAGACACGTGTTGCATGGCTGTCCGGGACGCGTTGGTCACCTTGTCACTGCACAGCAAACACACGTGCTGTTTGTATCATGTCAAAAAGCATTGGTCATGTAACACGTCCCAGCAGCCATGTAACACGCTCTGATGAATATTTGATGTGTGTAATGTTAACTTGTAACAATGTGTCACCAGGGCTGTAACAGTCCACGCGCCCGTGTTGACGCGCGGGTGTCAAGGTGTTGCGTGCAGGTGTTCCCTGACCCCCGCGGCCGCCCCTTTGCTCCCCGTCGAGGCGCCGCTGACTCACATGCTCCTAAGGGCCACGTTGACTCCCTGCCCTGGCTTGCTGGTCAGGGGTCTCACGGCATCGTGCAAAGGATAAAGCCTCAAAATGATCGTATACACTTATCAATTATCGAAAACAACGGAGCAACAATAGAAAACAACAAAAAAAGCTTGACACACTGAACTTTATGCCCGGCCATGACCAAGCAAGATCAAAACTCGGCGGCAGGTATTTTTAAGTGTTCGACGAAAAAACGTAATAAAACGTTTCGCAATACACGTTTGCTCACACGCTCAATTAAACCAGTGGAGGGAGACTTTTTTCACATATTCTCATGCGGCGCGTGGCGACTTTTATCATTGTATTATTTTCTTATGTGATACAACGAGAACGAAATGGCGCTGCTCATATTGCGTAAACTTTTTTCACTTATCTTTACCGGCCACGTGAGTTTGTTTTATATTTCGTTTATTATACGCTGAAATTCAAGTGGCATTTTTGTTATTGCTATTATCGAATATTATTATTTTTCTATTAGACGGATTTCTTTACTATTTGTTTATTATTATTATTATTATTATTATTATTATTATTATTATTATTATTATTATTATTATTATTATTATTATTATTATTATTATTATTATTGTTATTATTACTACAGTTGCGAAAAAGAAATATAATAGCAATGATTCAGATAAAGTTTCATAAAGCAGATTTCGCTATATAATCAGTTCCATATAAACCGTTTTGTTGATATAGAATTTCATGGGGTATCAAGACACATCATTCATTTACCTACAGCCATCATTTGTCTATTTCATCTACTCCTACATTGTTACTTCAATTAACCGGTGTTCGCATAACTCAAATATTATTCCCAGTATTGTATTAGCGATGAAGAAGTAGTAACACGATGATTTAGGACGATGCTAAAATGGTAACAAATTCCCCCTAAAAAAAGAGACAAAACTCGAAGGCTGAGTGAAAACTTTAATGGATTAGAAAACATCCTTGACGATAAACGAAAGGGGAAAACGAGAGCCACAAATAATAATAATAGTAAAGATAATGATAATACTAAAAGGCCATAAGGAAATTGAAAGACGTGTAATAGATAGCAAGATTAGCGTCAAGGCGAACTGGAGGAAATTAAAAAAAGGGGAAATTGATACAAGAACGCGGAGGAAAGGAAAATGTAACAATGATATAATGAAAAAAATTAATTAGTAAGAATACGATACACAGTGAAAGGAAAAAAAATATTAGCAGTAATGATGATAACAATGAGAGAAGAAGAAAGGATTGCGAAGAATAGTAACAATGCGAGAATAAGAAGAAATTAACGTTTGTGAATGAGGAAGCAGGAAACAGACAAACAGAATAACAGGTATTAACAGTACAATAAAATAACCAACAACGAAAGAAAGCGTAAAACACCTATAAAAGAAATACCTTGAAAGAAGAGGAAAAGAAATTGAAATAGTAAATAAAAAAAAGGAAGAAAAGGAATATTTGCATCGAGAAAATAAAAATAAGAGGAAATATATGTCTAGGAATGAATAAAAAAAAAAAATATTAACTACAACAACAACAACAATATCAGTAATACGAGTCAAGGTGGACATACACACACACACACACACACACACACACACACACACACACACAGAATTAGGTTACTTTGTGTGTGTGAACGGTGTACCCTTTCGCTTGCTTGTTTGTTCGTGTGTGTGTGTGTGTGTGTGTGTGTGTGTGTGTGTGTGTGTGTGTGTGTGTGTGAAATAAGGCAAGATAGCACATACTCTATTCTTACACTTTATTCTTTTCTTACACTTTTTCTTTTATATTCTTTTTATATATATTTTTACACTAACATATTTCCCTCATGTAGACAGTATAGGCAGGTGTGGGTACAGGTAGGCCTAATTAGGTGGCTCAGGGGTCGTGAGGGGCAGGTAAAAGGGCTTCTAATTCAGGTGATATTTTAGGGTCGCAGGGGCAGGTGAGAACAGGTATGGTATGGGGTCTATATTTAGCTCGGGAAGGTAAACTGTATCATGTGTTTGGTTTTGCTGTTTATATTTGATTTTGCTGTTCTTTATTAGTTGTTCAGCTTACCGTCGGACTATGTAATTTAACTTCGATGGTTGTCTAATGAAAATAACTGTACCATCAAATAAGAAAAAAAGTAATATTGAAAAGACACGATATAGTTTTATTTAGTCAAGGGAAACTGTTATTGGTATCATTATTCTTTGTTTTTTTTTCCCATTTTCTGTTGTATTTTTTCTATTTTCTGTTTTCTTTTATCCCTGTTATTGCTATCACGGTTACTTATTTTCCATTTTCTTTCGTAGTTTTTCTTTTTTCTTTCCTTTTCTTTCTTTTTCGTTTTTTTTCTTCAATTCTTTCTTTCTTTCTCTCGTTTTTCTTATATTTCTTCCTTTCTTCCCTTCCTTCCTTTCATTATTTTTATTTATTTCTTTGTCCCTTTCTCTCCTTCCTTCCTTTCTTTATTTTTCTTTCTCTGTCCCTTTCTTCCTTTCTTTCGTTTTCCTTCCTTCCTTTCTTCCTCTTTCCCATTTTCTATATAACCGCAAGAGGCAAACCGCTTCAGCCTAGAATGTGGCCCCGAGGGAGTGTTTTGTGCGGTCAGCGGTCAACTTTAGGTCGCGGGGGTCACCTTGGGCATAGATGACACGCCCCTTGACCTGCCCGTGTCCTTTTCTTCTTCTCTTGATCTCTATCGCCTTGTATCGCTTCATAGGTCCCTGACAACAACATGGGCAGGAGGTTGGCGGAGGGGGGTAATGGGACTGATGGAGAGGGGAAGGGTTGGTAATGGGACTGGTGGATAGGGGAAGGGTTGGTAATGGGACTGGTGGATAGGGGAAGGTTTGGTAATAGGACTGGTGGATAGGGGAAGGGTTGGCAATCGGACTGGTGGATAGGGGAAGGTTTGGTAATAGGACTGGTGGATAGGGGGAAGGACGGAGATATAGGAGGAGGAGGAGGAAGACGAGGAGGAGGAGGATGATTTATAAAGGGGAATGATAGTCTGGTAAGGGATGGCGGGAGGAGGAGGAAGAGAGAGAGAGAGAGAAAAACAAACAAACATAAGCTGATACTAAGATAGGTTTGAGACAGAATTGCATGGGGGTGGAGGGGGAGTGGAAGAGGTCAAATGTAAGTCGCGGGGTGAGGAGAGGAGAGGGTGGAGTAGCGGGTGGGGGGAGGGGTTTCGAAGAGTACGAAGGGTGGATGAACTTTTGGAAGGGGGTGGTGGTGGTGGTGGTGGTGGTGGTGTGTGTGTGTGTGTGTGGGGGGGGGGGGTCAAATTAAACCTGGTACGATTATTTTTTCTTTGTTCTCATAATTTTTTTTTTTTGTCGTGTTGCATCTTGGTAAACTAACATGCCCTCGATTGTGTGTGTGTGTGTGTGTGTGTGTGTGTGTGTGTGTGTGTGTGTGTGTGTGTGTGTGTGTGTGTGTGTGTGTGTGTGTCAACAAAGACTAATCTTGCCTCATTCCTTCTTTGGTTCTTTTGCCTTTTCACTTTCTCAGGCGCCACATTTTTTTCTTAGATTGTTTTGTTTATTTGCTTTTGTTTTGTTGTTGTTTACGTAACTTAGTAAAAGAGTAACATGGCTTTTTTTCTTTTTTCTTTCATTTGCTTTGGTATGAAAAAAGTGTGGTTGTGTTTTTTTCTCTTTTTTCTTCCTTTCTTTCTTTCTTTCTTTCTTTCTGTGTGTGTGTGTGTGTGTGTGTGTGTGTGTGTGTGTGTGTGTGTGTGTGTGTGTGTGTGTGTCGAGAGAGAGAGAGAGAGAGAGAGAGAGAGAGAGAGAGAGAGAGAGAGAGAGAGAGAGAGAGAGTGTCTGGGTCGCTGCCCGGAGGTTGAAAGGATAACTGTTAGCTACGCGGTGGCTTTTTGGTGATGCTCAGAGGAAGGGAGGAGGAGGCGTAAGGGAGGGGAGGGAAGGGAAGAAGGAGAGGAGGAGGGAGGCAGGAGGTAGAGGGCAAGAGAGAGAGAAGGGAGAGTGGAAGGGAGGAGGAAGAGGGAGGAAGGAGGCAGTCTGGGGAGAAAGAGAGAGAGGAGGGAGAGAACAGATGCTAAATAAGGGAGAGGAGAGAGGAGGAAGGCAGATGGGAGAAAGAGAGAGAGAGAGAGATTAGAGAGAGACGCATGTGAAGGAACAGGAGAAAGAGGAAGGGAAATAGAAAAGGGGAGATGAGATGATGGGGAAGGGAAAGGGAAGAAGGACAAAATAGAGGAGGAGGAGGAGGAGGAACAAACGGGAAGAGGAGAAGAAAGGAGGAGATAAGAGGTACGGGAATGAGAGGAAGAAAGGAAGGAGGAACAAAAACGAGGAGAAACAAAAGGGAAGAAAAAAGAAAACAGGGGAAGAACATCAAAACATAGAATCACAAGAATGGAAGAGGGCGGACGGTTACCAGGAGGATCAAGAGGAGGATCAGGAGAAGGAGGAGGAAGGGGAAAACCTAACCTGTGATACCTGACTATAAGTTATGTCCTACCTGCTCCCGGCGTGGTGATCCTGGGGCTCTCTCCTGTCTGGCCTTCCCACCGTGCTGTCTGGCTCTGGCGTGCTGCAGGGCCTGGGATGGGAAGGGAAGGAGAGGAAGGGGCGAGGAAAAGGATAGGAATGTTAGATTTTCTGGGAAGGAGAGGATGGGATGGGAAGGGAAGGAGAGGAAGGGGAGAGAAAAGGGATAGGAAGGGTAGATTTTCTGGGAAGGAGAGGATGGGAAGAGAAGGGAAGGAAAGGGATAGGAAGGGTAGAGATTCCGATGGGAGGGAGATAAAAGGAAGAGGAGGGAATAGGATAGGATAGGATGGAAAGGGAAGGGCGAGGAAGGGACAGGAAGGGTAGAGATTCCAGTAGAAGGGAGATGATGGAAGAGGAGAGGATGGGAAGGAAAAGGAAGGGCGAGGAAGGGATGGGAAAATTAGAAGTTGCAACAGGAAGGAGACAAAAGGGAGAGAAGGGAAGAGGAGAGGATGGAAAGAGAAGGTAAGGGAAGGGAGAGGAGGGAAAAGAAGAAAAGGGGATATCAAGGAAGAGGAGGGAAGGAGAAGAGAGAAGAGAAGGATGAGAAGTAAAGGAGTGGATAGGAAGAGTAAAAATGAGTGTGTGTGTGTGTGTGTGTGTGTGTGTGTGTGTGTGTAACCGAAGAAGAGTGATAGGGGCGGAGTATGGATTGACTGACTTTAGTGGTGGTGGTGGTGGTGGTGGTGGTGGTGGTGGAGGAAAAAAAAAAGTATTATAGTGGGTAGTAAAGTTAATGGTCAGCCTGATGTAGTTAGACGTAATAAGAGAGAGAGAAGTACTGAGTCATGCTGGCTATGCACACACACACACACACACACACACACACACACACACACACACACACACACACACACACACACACACACACACACACACACACACACGCTCTTTTCTTCCCTTCATATCTTCTCTTTTCTCTTCTACTCTAATCTTTTTATTCTCTCCTCTCTTCTCCTCTTCTCTTCTCTCCCTTGATATTCCTTTTTCATTCTCCTATTCCTCCCTCTTCCCTCCTCCTCCTCCTCCTCCTCCTCCTTTTCCCCTTTTGTATTCAGTTCACGCAAGAAGGAAACCAAGAAATGTGATCCCGTTAAAAAGGATGAAAAGTTCTGAACGCGGAAGAGACGAACGACAAGACCGAGACATTTCAGTACAATTGCGCGTCCTCGTCATCGTCAGCGAGTCCTCGAGGGGTGACGATGACTATATAAGGCTTGCGGAAAAGGGCTCTTGCATGTTTTTCTTAATTGCAAGGAGTATAATTAGTGGTGGAGGAGGAGCCGTTCTCTCTCTCTCTCTCTCTCTCTCTCTCTCTCTCTCTGCGTTTTCTTTTGTTAGTGGTTATAAAGAGTGAATGAAGGGGGGGGAGGGGGAGGGTAAGAGAAGGGAGGAGGAGGAGGGAGAGAGGATGAAGGGTGAGATTAGGAGATAGAGAAGAGGGGTTGTGTGTGTGTGTGTGTGTTTGTGTGTTTGTTTTGAGCTTGCAAGATGATTAGTGAGGTTGATATTTTCTTGTCCTTTGTTAAATAATTCTCTTTCTTTTTCGTCTTCTTTTTCCTTTTCCTTTTTCCTCTTTTTTTCTTATTATTTTTTGTATCCTTTTAATTTGTTTTATTTTTGCTTATTTCTTTTTGTTATGTTCATTGTTCTTGTTCTCCTCCTCCTCCTCCCATTGACTGTATATTAGCGTGTGTTCCAAAAAGGTCTTGTCGGGTTGTGAGATGACCTTTTATGTGTGTGTGTGTGTGTTTTAAGTATGTCCATTGAGAGGGAAAGTAACTAGAGCGAGTAACCTAACACACACACACACACACACACACACACACACACACACACACACACACACACTACCCTCGAGTTATATAGTGGCGTCTGCAGTGTTGCCATATCACAAGTAACCAGTAGGAGAACACTGGTGCCAAATGAACGCTAAATTCATTCCCACGGCCTCCTGGCATCCCTCTCCCTCTCTTGCGTTCCTCCTCCTCCTCCTCCTCCTCCTTACGGTCAGTCGCCTCTCGTTCTTACACTCTTGCGTCATCCACGTCAGATTATTATGTCCCTATATACGGATTAGGAAGGATGGGAGGAGGAGGAGGAGGAGGAGGAGGAGGAGGAGGAGGAGGAGGAGGACTCATAATGACAGTCTGGAAAGGAAAGGAATGAGGAGAAAGAAGAAGAAAAAAAAATGTCGCAAAAGCTGATGCAAAGAGAGAGAGAGAGAAAAAAAATGACGTTGCTGTAGATAAAAATATAGCAGTGAATGATGATGATGATGATGATACTAAGAAGAAAAAAATAGCAATAATAGTAACAATAGGAGGAGGAGGAGGAGAAGGAGGAGGAGGAGAACAAGAACCAATACAAGAAGAACAAGAAGAAAGGATGAAAATAGTAAGAAGATGATAAGAAAGAAGAGTAAGAGGAGAAGGAGAACGAAGAGTAGAGTAGAGGAGAGTAGAGAAGAGTTGCGTCACTGTCCGGTAGTTTGTCTGTCCGTCTGTCTGTCCGTCTGTCTGTCCATCTGTCTGTCCGTCTCTGTCCATCTGTCTGTCCGTCTGTCTGTCTCCGCCAAAATCCGCCAACTGACCCCAAGTGGACATCTTTCACTTTCGCTGAGGACCTTTAGGAGGCGAGGCTTTCCAGGTTAGCGGTGATATGGGCAGCCTCTGGTCAGCGCGGGGGGAAGGAGGGAGGGAGGGAGGGGGTCTGTGAGGCGTCTGGTGGGGTTATGAGGTGTTTCTGGGTGTTGTGGGATGTCTGTGGGGATTGTGGGGTGTCTAGTGGTTGTCTGTGGGGCGTCTGTGAGGGCTGTGGTGTGTCTGCGAGGGCTGTGGGTCTTTTGTGTGAGTTTTTGGGGGTTCTGTGGCGGCTGTGGGTCCCTGGAAGTTTTGGGGTCTATGGTGGTTGTCTGTGAGGTCTTTAGGGGCTGAGGGAGCTGTGAGGCGTTCGTGGTGGCTGTCGGGGCTGTGGGGCTAGGATATGGCCAGCTAGATGGGGCGGCGGTGCAGACTTGTAGGGCTGTGGATTAACGTGCTGTGGTTTCCTTGCTGTGTCGTATTTTGGCAGACTGTGGTGAGCTAGTGTTTGATATTAGTAATTTTGGTGGTCTAAGGTCTGTGAAAAGGGTGTGGAGGAGACGTAGTAATGTTGTGGAGGTTATGATAAGAACCGTTGTAGGAATATTTGAAGCTGTGACTTTATCTGCTGTAGTGGAGTCTAGTGGACGAGAGTTGATTGCGCAGTGGAATGTGTGGGAAACTATAATGGTTGTTAATTGGGTTTTCGTTTTCTCTGTCCATGGTTTCTTCCTAGGCTTTCTTTTCTCTTTGTTACTTAAGTTGGTTTCTCCTTCTTTCCCGACTTAATTTTTCAGTCTATTTCTTTTATTACATTTTTTTTTAAGCAGTTAATGTAGTTTTGTTGTATTCATGAACCTGTCCTCCCTCTTTCCTTCCTCCTCTTCATCTTTCATGTAATTATAGTCTAGGTTCATCTCATTTATTTATTTTGAAGGAGGTATAATTTTGTTGCATTCATGAACCCATCCTTTACCTACCTTCCCTTTTTCTTCTAACACACCTTTCCCACGAACTCCACACATTTCTTTGTACCACTTTTCATTTACTATTTTTATTTATAGGAGATGGGGTCCGTGCTTTTTTTGTTGGCGTCTCAATCCCAAATACTCACTTTCTTTCCCTTTTCCCATTTATCATTCTTCGAGGAGGTGTATTTTTTTTTTTGAGTCTCACCTTCAAAAAAATCTTCTCCCTTCGCCGAGAAAGCAGATCCTCCCTCCTTTCGCCCTTGACATCACCTCTGTGTTTTCCCCGATTCGTCAGGTTTCCGAGAAGGTCCGTCTCTCTCTCGTTCCTCTTTGCTCCTCCTTCTCTAGTCTGCCTGTCCCTTCCTCTGCCTTTCCCTTTCCCTTTCCCGATGAATAGTGGTGCTTTCTCCTTTATTTCTCTCTTCTTTCACCTTTGTCCTTTCTTTATCCTGTTTTCTTCTTTTGATGTTTATTCGGTTTTCTTATTTGTTCCTCCTTTATCATATTTTTCTTCTGCTGTTCTCATCTTTGTTCCTCCTCCTCTTCCTCCTCCTCCTCCTCCTCCTCCTCCTCCTCCTTTCCCTTCCCTTTACTACATATCTTTTCTTCTTTCCTTTCTCCTTTCTTTCATTTTTTTAGCTTTTTATCCGGTTCTCATCTTTGTTCCTCCTCCTCCTCCTCTTCCGCTGGTTCCTCGTTTGGTTGGTAATTCTTTCTCTTCATCTTTCGTTCCTCACCCTCTTTGTCCTCCTCCTGTCCTACGCTTTCCCGAGGAGCAATTATCCTTTCTCCTTTCTCCCATCTTCTTTTGCGGTTTTATTTGGTTTTCGTCTTTGTTTATTTATCTCGCGGTTCTCATACATATCCATCTTGGTATACGTGATTTTGGCTTTTATCTCCTCTAAATTCCTCGCTTCCATTCTCCGTGCAATTTACTTTTGGATTCTATTACTATTATTTTCTAACTTCATCTCTCGGTTCACACAAGTTCCATTCCCGGCAAAACGCTCGCCGCGACCCCGTTATGCAGCGACTGAGGACGAGGATCGGGGTTAGTAGGCTGCTGCTGCTTGTTAAGTCACCTTGCTCTCTGCCTACGTGGGGGTGGAGGAGGAGGAGGGTTGGAGGAGTAGGAGGAGGAGACGAGAATAGGGTGGCGGTGGTGGTGGTTGTGGTAGCGATGGGATTTTCAGAAGCATGCGATGGAGTACCGGCTGAAAACGAGATATATTAAAGCATTTGGTATAGTGCTGTTGGCCTCCATCGTCCTTTACTCATTGGGATTAAGTCTCCTGTCTAGCCCTGTCTCCTACCCCTTCTGACAGCTAAAAATACTATGCTCTGTTTAGGGTAATTTCAACACCGGTCAAGTAGGCATCTCAACTCCTCCGGCCCTTATCGTCTTCTGTTGACCCGTGGCTTATTCTGTCCATCAACTCGTTCCATCTGCTGTCTCATACTCTGTGAAAGCTAAGGTTTGATTTGTTTTGGGTGATTTTGATGCCGTTTAACTAGGTATCTATCTCCCTAGAGGGCCGCGATACTAAGGTCGGTATTATTAAACATCTCTGCCTCTCATGTTAACTATTTCCAAAGGTCAAATAGGAGATTAGTCGGGTTGTAATGAATGTACTTTTAGGTTCATGGTACAGAAGAAACTACCTCTGAAAATGCCCAAAATGCCTACGAAATCATTGTCATATATGTGTACTTGAGCGCCGATATGTTTAAGAATATGAGCCTAAGACTGATCACCCTTTTCCGTTTGTATTTAAGCAAGCTGCGATATTGTTCCTTTTTGCGTTTCAAGTACCTATCTTACTCCCTTCTGTTTTTTTTATTCCCGGTGTTGGTTTCTAGCATTGATTTCTCACCATTTAAGAACCAAACCTACTCCCAATTTTGCTTTTTCCCGCTTTTTAGTTCTTATTATGAACAAGACTTCTTAAGGACTTGTCTCACCACACACGTTCTCATCTCGCTCCATATATTGATCTCGTACATCGATTAAGCGCTTGTCTCACCTATTTCCACTTGTTTCCTGTTAACACGTAAATGATACTCTATTTTGGGTGACTACAACACTCCTTCCGTACTTGTGTCACCCTCGTCTGGGCCTCACCGCCGCTCCCTTCCTCGGTCCGTCTGGTTGGGTCTGCGGTGGTCGGTCGCTCGAGTCGCCAATGACGCAACGCTCCAATTGTTTACGGTTGATCAGCTGACGCGACACGCCTTGCTCGCCGCCCGGGGGGGAGCTGGAACGCGGTTGTGTGTGTTAGTACGGGTGGAGGAAAGGGGAAGAGAGGGAAGAAAGGGGTTTGTGTCATTCATAAGTGTGTGATTGGGTGTGGTTCTTATATTTCCGTGGTTTTCTGACGTGTCCACGATCTTCCAGAGCTACGGAAGATTTCACTGAAGGACGACGCTATTACTCACCATCATTATCATCAGCAATAACAAGAGACAAATGAGAACCACGCTAGCAGAAATCGTGGTTTGACTGAAGATCCACGGAAAATTTGCCCAGTGTAATAGCCACTTATGGGTGGAGGAAGGGGGAGGAGAGGGAAGAAGGGGTTTGTGTCATTCATAGGCGATTGGGTGTGGGAGAGAAAGAGATAGAAGGAGAGGAGGAAAAGGAGGAGATAGGGAGAGGGAGAGATTAGTAGATAAGAGAGATATAGCAGCTCTTTTCTTTCTCCTTTTTGTTCTGTACTCATCAATCTCAAGTTTCTCGCTTATACCATCCTCTTCTTAATCTTCTCTTCTCTCTTCTTCCTCTTTCTCTTCCTTTCCGATATCCTTCCTCTCTTCCTTCATCATCCTTTTCTCTCTTCTCTACTTCCTCTTTTTCTCTTCCTTTCCCATAGCGTTCCTCTCTTCCTTCATCCTCCTTTTATCTCCTCTCTTCTTCCTCTTTCTCTTCCTTTCCAATATCGTTCCTCTCTTCCTTCATCCTCCTTTTCCTTCATTCCTTTCGCCTCCTTTCTGTTCTTCTCTTCCTCCTTTCATCTCATCCGTCCTAGTTGATGCAATATAATATAACGTTTCCTCCTCTTCCTTCTCCTCCTCCTCCTCCTCCTCCTCCTCAACCACTTCCTTCTCCCCGCATATCGTCACTTCTCCGGTTGGCTCATTCGTTTTCCTTTCATTTCCCTCCTACTTGACCTCCTTCTCCTCCTCCTCCTCCTCCTCCTCTAAGCTAGTTAATGGGTACTCGATGCTTTTTTTTTTTTGAGAGAGAGAGAGAGAGAGAGAGAGAGAGAGAGAGAGAGAGAGAGAGAGAGAGAGAGAGAGAGAGAGAGAGAGAGAGAGAGAGAGAGAGACTAATGCCATGGTTCAGGCGAGGGTGAGAGGAAGACAGCAACGTGGGTAGAATGTTAATGTATCTGTCCAGAGGTTGAGGAGGAGGAGGAGGAGGAGGAGGAGGAGGAGGAGGAGATGATGGTATTGCAGCAGGTAGAGAAGAGAAGGATAGGTAGATAGAGAGAGAGAGAGAGAGAGAGAGAGAGAGAGAGAGATCCACGTGGTTCTCCTCCCCTCGTCATATTTCTCCATTATGCAACGCGGAAAGATGAATGGCAATGACGCACAGACGAACGTACAAACACACACACACACACACACACACACACACACACACACACACACACACACTAACACAAACACACAAACACATTCACTAATTTATTCATATTCACATACACAGATTCATACATTCATACATACATTCATACATACATACATACATACACACATACACACGTTCTTCGTTTTACAATATTATTACAAAAGACTTGAGGGATGGCGCCAGTGATGCAAGAAAACACACACACACACACACACACACACACACACACACACACACACACACACACACACACACACACACACACACACACACACACACACACACACGCCGGAGGAGAAAATGCAGGAAGGAAGGAAGGAAGGAAGGAAGGAAGGGAGGGGCAGGTAGGAAGTACAAGGAAGGAAGAGAAAGGAGGAGGAGGAGGAGGAGGAGGAGGAAGGGAGGGAGGTAACAGGAAGTAGGACTATGTAGGTGGTGGTGGTGGTGGTGGCGATGGTGGTGGTGGTGGTGGTGGTGGTGATGGTGGTAATGGTGGTGGTGGTGATGGTGGTGGTCATGACCTGAGTGGAAAAAGTCATCAAAGAACACAAGGTCAAATAGTCTCAGGTGACCTTATTTCCTGTTCTCTCTCTCTCTCTCTCTCTCTCTCTCTCTCTCTCTCTCTCTCTCTCTCTCTCTCTCTCTCTCTCTCTCTCTCTCTCTCTCTCTCTCTCTCTCTCTCTCTCTCTCTCTCTCTCGAACCAGGTGCGTGAAAGTAAGGATCTGTACATTTAACTTGAACAGGTAAGGTGAGAAGGGGTAGTAGTAGTAGTAGTAGTAGTAGTAGTAGTAGTAGTAGGAAGAACAAGGCGGAGGAGGAAGAGGAGGAGGAGATGATGATGGAAGAGAAGAGAGTTAAAATGAAGAGAATAAGTAGGTGAAGGAGGATAGTCCATTAGAGAAAAGAAGGAGGAGAAAGAGGAAGAGGAGGAAGAGGAGAGGAAAGACAGCGAAGGAGAGTAAAGGAGGAAGAGGAAGTGATGGAAAAGAAGAGAGTTAAAATAAGGAGAAGGAGCAGGTGGAGGAAGATAGTGAATTAGAGATAAGGAAAGGAGGAAGAGGAGAGTGAGGAGAGGTGATGGAAGATAAAGAGAAAGAGAGAGAGAGAAAGATAGTGCATTAGAGAGAAAAGAAGGAAAAAGAGGAGGAAGAGGAGAGAGTAACTGTGGAGGGGGAGGAAAAGGAAGACAGTAAAGTAGAATAAAGGAAAGGAGGAAGAGGACGAGGGGGGAACTAAGCAAAAGGGAAGGGCTGGGTTGCATAAGATAAAAACATTCGGATCTCGTCTATACATTTTCCTTCCTCAGTTTCCTATGACAAACGACCTTCCCTTAAACACAGCAACAAGAAGCAAGAAGAACGTAAAGGAAAACGAGCGTGAAAGTAACAGTAACACACACACACACACACACACACACACACACACACACACACACACACACACACACACAGACAGACACCGTAAAAATGTGTATATGTCGGAAGTAGAATCCAGGGCGTGAGAGGAGAATGGAGGAAGGAAGAGAGAGAGAGAATGGAGGGAGGGATGGAGAGAAAGGGAGGGAGGATTCTAGGAAGGGAGTGAGCAAGGTTAAGAAGGTGACGTAAGAAATAAAAAAAATAATAATGTCAGGCTTAATCATAATAAAAGAATGTGCTTAGGTGGCTGGGCGGAAAAGAGAGAGAGAGAGAGTTACAGGAAAGAATAAAAAAAACAGGAAAATAATTTAAAACGAAAGAAAAAATGAGAAAAACGAAATAATGCAAGAAGAGAGAGAGAGAGAGAGAGAAAGAGAGAGAGAGAACGAGTTACAGGAAAGAATAAAAAAAAACAGGAAATTAATTTAAAACGAAAGAAAAAAATGAGAAAAATGCGAAATAATGCAAGAAATGAGAGAGAGAGAGAGAGAGAGAGAGAGAGAGAGAGAGAGAGAGAGAGAGAGAGAGAGAGAGAGAGAGAGAGAGAGAGAGAGAGAGAGAGAGAGAGAGAGAGAACACACACACACACACACACACACACACACACACACACACACACACACACACACACACACACACACACACACACAGGTTAATGGGCGGGACTTAAACGCACGTGGGCGGCTGGTAGTAAACATTCTCTCTCTCTCTCTCTCTCTCTCTCTCTCTCTCTCTCTCTCTCAAATGGAAGTATTGTGTTTCTTTTTTCTCACATAAATTAATTGTAACCACGAAAGGGAGGAGGAGGAGGAGGAGGAAGAGGATGAAGAGAAGGAGAAGGAGGAGAAGAGGAAGGAGAGGAGAAGAAATGAGGAGGAAGAGGAGGTGACACACACACACACACACACACACACACACACACACACACACACACACACACACACACACACACACACACAAGCGGAAAAAGAGAACAATCACCCATAACTGTGTGTGTGTGTGTGTGTGTGTGTGTGTGTGTGTGTGTGTGTGTTCATACGTGCGTGACTGTGTTTTTTTATTGGTTGGTGTAATACGTAACTCTTTGTGTGTTTGTTTGTTTGTTTGTTTGTTGCTTATGTTTGGAGTTTTACAATGTGCAGTTATTGGGTAAACTTCTATAACGAAATACGGCTGTGTGTGTGTGTGTGTGTGTGTGTGTGTGTGTGTGTGTGTGTGTGTGTGTGTGTGTGTGTGTGTGTGTGCTATTTCTTTCGTCCTGTTTTTTTCCTTGTTTTTTTGTTTTTGTTTGTTTCCTCTCTGTTTTTCTTTTCCCTTTTCCTCCTTTCACACTTTCTTTTGTTCTTGTTTTTTTGTTTGTTCCTTATTCATGTTACTTTTTTTCTACCTGTTTTTTTTTTTCTCACGCGTCTAAAATTTCATTCGTTCCCCTTTTTTCCTTGTTTTCAATTCTCATTTTCCTTTTTTTCCCTTTATTTTTTTCTTATTTACTTTTCTTTATTCATTCCTCTTACCTCTTTTCCCCTTTTATTCCCTTCCTCTTCTTTTCTCTTTACCTAATACTCTTCTTTCTCTTCCCCTTTCTTCTTCTCTTTCCCTTTTGTCGTGTTTTTTTCCTTCTTCATTTTCCTTCTACCTTTGTCCTTTTTCTCTCACCTTCCTCTTAATCCCTTTCATTTTCCTCCCCTCTTCCTTTTCTCTCCCCTTCCCTCCCTGACCTACATCACTTCCTGCTCCTAATCTTCCTCCTCCTCCTGAAAACCTTCCTCCCCTTCTCATATTTCTCCTCACCTTTCAAGTCTTTCCATTTTCCTCACTTTTTCCTCCTCTCTTCACCTTCCTCCCTGACCTGCCTCTTCCACTTCTTTCCTACTTTCTTCCTCTTCTTTTTTCCCTCATCCTTCAAGCTGTTCCTATTTCCCCATCTTTCTCCCTTTTCTCTTCTCCTCTCTTCTTTTCATGTATCTTTTTTTTATCCCCAGTCTTCCTCCCATTCTTCCCTACTCTCATTCTCTTCTCCTCTCCCTTCTCTTTCTTCTCATCTCTCTCTTTCTTATTTCCTCTTCTCTTCCTTATATGCATTTCTTCCTGTTCCCAATCTTCGTTCTCACTCTGCCTCTCTTCCTTACCATTTCTCTCTTTTCCCCTTCGTTTCCCCTTCATTATGTTCCCTTTTCCTCATCTTTCTTCCTTTTCTATTCACTTCCCATCCCTTACTTGCCTTTTTCTTCCTACTCTCAATCTTCGCTCCCAACCTGCCTCCCTTCCTTACCTGTTCTCACCTGGAGCCTCGCCTCGCCCTCAGGTGGCCCGGGTGAAAGGATGGAAGGATAAGCACATGTAAAAGGGACAGGTGAAGGGGCGTGTGTACCTGGCGTGTGGGTGGGTGTGTTTTTGTATGTTTGTGTGTGGGTGTTTTTGTGTTGCTATAAATTCTTGCCGTTCAGTTCTAATACATTTCCTTAACCTCTCTAAGTCTAAGTGTTTGTCTGTCCGTGTCTGTCCGTCTGTTTGTCTGTCTATCTTTTTGTCTTATTAGGCGAGAGAAAGATGAAGGAGGAGAAAAATTGATGTCGACAGCGGAAAGTGGAGTTAAAATGGAGAGAAAAGGAGATTGAGAGAAGGAGAGGAGTTGGAATTGGAGGAGGAGGAGGAAAGGTTGCTGATAAGAGCCAGGTTTTAAGGGAGGAAGAGGAGGAGGAGGTGGGGAAGAGAAGGCGTTGCAGGAGGTAAACAAGGAGAGTGTGGGTTGGAGGAAGAGACTTAGAGGTAGATGGGAGGAGACGGAGAAGGTAGAGAGGGAAATAAAGTGAGACAAAAAAGGGAACAGACGACAGGAAGGGAAGAAGATGATACAGAAAGAGCGAACGAGAGACAGGTAAAGAAAGGAAGAGAAGGGGATGGGGAACAAAGGAAGGTAGAGAAGGAAATAAACACAAAAAAGAGGGAACAGAAGATAGGAAGGGAAGAAGATGATACAGAAAGAGCGAACGAGAGAGACAGGTAAAGAAAGGAAGAGAAGGGGATGGGGAACAAAGGTAGAGAGGGAAATAGAGTGAGACAAAAGAGGGAACAGACGACAAGAAGGCAAGAAGATGATACAGAAAGAGCGAACGAGAGAGACAGGTAAAGAAGGGAAGAGAAAGGGAAGGGGAACGTCTAGGCAAAAGGCGGTGCATCAGACAAGGGCAGGTAAGGGCAGGTGTACTCAGTGAAGTGTGCTAAACCGACCTTGAAGGGACTTGAGGCGTAGAGGAAGTGGTAGAAGGGAGGGAAAAGGGAGGTGCCGAGGACGTGGCGGAGTGAAATGAACTGGAGGAAGAGGAGGAGGAGGAGGAGGAGGAGAGGGAGAGGAAAAGGAGCGGCGTGGAGGCGTTGAAACTGGATATCTTTTTCTTTTTCATCATCTTCTTACTGTTCGTCTTGTTCTTCCCTTTCTTCTTCTACTTCTTCTTCTTCTTCCTCCTCCTCTTCCTCCTGGTTCTTCCTGTTGACCTGATCCACAAATTGACCAAACACTCATCTCCTCCTCGTCCTCGTCCTTCTCCTCCTCCTCCTCCTCCTTGACCCTTCCTCCTCCTCCTCCTCCTCCTCCTCCTTGACCCTTCCCCTTCCTCCTCTATTGTACCTTTTCCTCCTCTTCCTCCTTTTCAAGTGCCTATCATCTCTGTTTTTCTTTCTCTCTACTTCCCTCCTTCTACTTCCTACTCTATTTCCTCTTCTCTCTGCCCCTCCTCCTCCTCCTCCTCCTCCTCCTCCTCCTCCTCCTCCTGTTTGCTCAGTGGTCTTACGAGAATCGAATTGACTTGCACAACGCCGCTGCTATTGTGAAGGTCTTGCTGTGTGTGTGTGTGTGTGTGTGTGTGTGTGTGTGTGTGTGTGTGTGTGTGTGTGTGTGTGTGTGTGTGTGTGTGTTTTGTCCTGCCTGCCTATCTAGTTAAGTCGTGTTCCTCTTCCTCTTCCTCTTTCTCTCCGTTTTATTATTCTTGTTCTTTCTCCTCTTCGTCTTCTTCCTCTTCCTCTTCCTCTTCAGTTTTGTCTTCTTGTGGGTTTTGATGAGCTCTTTTTGCTTTCTTCATATTCTTCTTCTTCTTCTTGTTCTTCTTCATGTTCTTCTTTTTCTTTTTCTTCTTTTTTTTTTCTTCTTTTTTTTGCTCCTTTTGTTCTTGTTCTTGTTCTTCTTCATCATCATCATCATCATCTTCCTCTTCTTCTACTTCTTCTTCTTCTTCTTCTTCCCATCATTATTGTTCATTTTTCCTCCTCTCATTTCCTCTCTGACCTGAATCATTGTTCTTCCTCCTCCTCCTCCTCCTCCTCCTCCTCCTCCTCCTCCTCCTCTTGTTACTCTCCCTCTTCCTCTTCCTCTTCCACTTCTCTTGTCTCTATCTTGGTCATGGTTAACTTAGATATAAAGAAGGTTTTTTCCTCTTGTTCTCCTTGTTCCTCTTTCTCCTTGATTTAGTTTTTTTTTCTTTGATTATTTGTTGGTTTTTACTTTTACGTTTCTTCTTCTTCTTCTTCTTCTTCTTCTTCTTCTTCTTCTTCTTCTTCTTCTTCTTCTTCTTCTTCTTCTTCTTCTTCTTCTTCTTCTTCTTCTTCTTCTTCTTCTTCTTCTCGTTTTCTTCTGGTTCCTCCACTTTCGCTTTTCATAGCATACTTTTATTCTCTCTCTCTCTCTATCTCTCTCTCTCTCTCTCTCTCTCTCTCTCTCTCTCTCTCTCTCTCTCTCTCTCTCTCTCTCTCTCTCTCTCTCTCTCTCTCTCTCTCTCTCTCTCTCTCTCTCTCTCTCTCTCTGTGTGTGTGTGTGTGTGTGTGTGTGTGTGTGTGTGTGTGTGTGTGTGTGTGTGTGTGTGTGTGTCCTTGTCAAGTCCTGAAGTGCTGTTTTTGTAGCTCTTCTTCCCTCTCTTAAAGTCTTCCTGGTGAGAGAGAGAGAGAGAGAGAGAGAGAGAGAGAGAGAGAGAGATCACCTGATACTAATTAATTAACACCTGTACGCAAAACTCCGGCACTCCTTCCTCACCTTTTATCCTTCCCTTCCTCCCTCCTTCCCCTCCCCTTCCCTTTCATTCTCCCCCTCTCTTCTACCTCCTTCCTTCCCATTTTTACCCATTTATCCCTCCCCTCGCTCTACCCTCTTTATCTCCTCCCACTCTTCCTCCCTTTTATCTTCTCCTCTTCTTCCCCTCTTCCTCCGTCAGCCTTCTTCCTCCCTTCCTCCATCCTCAATCTTCCCCACTCCTCCCCCCTTCTTTCTTCACAAATCTTCCCCTCCCTCTCTCTCTCTTTTCTTTCTATTCCACTCTTTCCTTCCTTATTCTTCCTTTCCCTTCCTCATATTCTCCCCCTTCATCTAACTTCCCTCTTCTCCCCTTCATCCTTCTCCTCCACTCTTCCTTCCCCTTCTATTCCTCCCCCACATCCCACTCACCTCCTTCCCCTCTTTTCCTACTCTTAATCTTTCCCTTACTTCCCCCTCCGTCTACCCCCCCTCCCCCCCCCCACACACACACACACGCACACACACTTCAACAAACATTTCTAGTGACGGTTTTTCCAAAGGTTACGAACAGATCTATTTGCATTGGTTTTTCCTGATGGTGATAGAGACGAGGGGGGCAAAGAGTCAGCAGGTACAGGGGGGGGGGGAGAGGGCGGGGGGGCGGTGAGGTGGGGGGGATGTGAGTCAGGTGAAGTTCGTCGCAAGCATACAGGTAACGCCAGGTTGATTGGAAGGCAGCCAGGTGTGTGTGTGTGTGTGTGTGTGTGTGTGTGTGTGTGTGTGTGTGTGTGTGTGTGTGTGTGTGTGTGTGTGTGTGTGTGAAAAGTCTTCGTTCGGGATGCGCTTGTGAAGGAGGCGAAATGCTTTATGTCTACGAATCTACGAAAGAGAAAGAAATAAGGTTGAAAGACAAAGAAAAGAAGATGAAAATTAACTGAATACAAAAAGAGAAGAAAAGAAGACAAGAGAGAAGTAAATGAGACGAAAAAAAATTGAAAAGCTGGAAGAATGAAATGATGAGAAGAGAAAAGAAGAGAAAAAGAAAAGCGAAATAAATATATGTGAACAGATTTTATGGAAGAAAGAAAAAGAGAGAAAAGGGATACGGCGAGAGAGAGAGAGAGAGAGAGAGAGAGAGAGAGAGAGAGAGAGAGAGAGAGAGAGAGAATGTCAAGATCATTACTACACTGTTTTATGGCCGTGACTCATGACGAAAAACTTTCCTGTACATTATAATTTTTTCTTAACCTATTTATTTTTTTCCTCCTTCATCCGATTAGTAAGACTTAATAATAATGATAATAATAATAATAATAATAATAATAATAATAATAATAATAATAATAATAATAATAATAATAATAATCGGTTAATTAAATAATGGCAGGTCTCTTAACATTAACATATTCTCAAAATCAATATTTCTCTCAGAACATCACCATTTTTCTCTGATCGTTCTCTATTCTCCATTCCCTTCTGTTATCTATCTGTTGTCTATTATCTATCATTATATTATCTATTATATATATCTGTTATCGTTCTCTGTTTCGTTATCTATTTCTCGCGATAAAGGAAGGAACTCTCCGTCCTTCTCCCCCGCGTCTTGACCATCACCACCACCAGGGAGAGAGGGAAGGGGTCAGGTCATGTGTGGCCCCGCGCACGTGTATTCAGGTTGGCATTTAGGCAGCTAGATAGGCCTCCTCGCAGACAGCCTTGGTTCCTTTTAGGCGGCCTCGTGAGCGTCGACGGCACTGCTCTCGAAGAACTGGGCCGCCTCTTCCACTTCGGACCTGAGGCGACGGGAGGCGTGTGTGCGGCCTTGGCATTAATCCGTGTATGAGGCGGGATGTAGGTCGCTGTAGCCGCCGATGTATGTGTCTGCGTCTGTGTGGAGGTGGTGGTATTTATGAGAGGGTAATTGAGGGTTCTTGTTGTTGTTTTTTGTTGTTATCCATTAGCTGGTAAGGCAAAGAAAGCGAGTCAAACGAAGCAGTGGAGACTGTGTTAGAATGTCCATGGGTAGTGTTATAAGCCTGGTGATAGTTTGACAAGGCTTTGGTGGAGGTTGTGTTAGAATGGCCATGGGTAGTGTTATAAGCCTGGTGATAGTTTGACAAGGCTTTGGTGGAGGTTTTTGTATTATATTACTAATTTTGGGTCAACTTAGCCTCTACCTCCCCTTGCTTGACCTTAGAAGTGTGAGCATCGAACCATTTCCCTCCTGTTAGTCTTGATGTAGGTCAGTGAAGTTTAACGATCATTTTTTTTGTCCTGCGCTGCCCTTTTTGTGCCGCTAATTGTCTGTTTACTCGGTCCTTATCTCTGCTACCTAGATTAAACAGGAAGCTTCTAAATAGTACCATAAAAAAGCTGGCGAGATTGAGCTGTTCTCCTTGTGTGTGTGTGTGTGTGTGTGTGTGTGTGTGTGTGTTACTATGGATAGAAAGTCACTGCGTCTCTTCTCTCTGTTTTTCAATGCCGCTCAAGATATGAATTTCCGAACGGCATATTTCTAAGCGTTAAAAGATGGCTGAGCGACAAGGAGTAAAGAAGTAAAGGAGTAAAGGAGTAAAGTAAAGGAGAGAAGTAAAGGAGTAAAGAAGTAAAGAAGTAAAGTAAAGGAGTTAAGTAAAGGAGTTAAGTAAAGGAGTAAAGTAAAGGAGTAAAGTAAAGGAGTTAAGTAAAGGAGTTAAGTAAAGAAGTAAAGAAGTAGTAGGTAAAGTAAAGGAGTTAAGTAAAGAAGTAAAGGAGTAAATTAAAAAGTAAAGACAAACCACAAAAAAAACGTCATTCATTACTTATATTTTCTCACGGCAAAGTACAAGACAGCTCAAGGGGAAAAAAATACAAAGGATACAGAATGACACCCGCCCCACATATAAAAGACAGGTACAAGTTGCTAGTATGTTAGTTTAAAATAGTTAATGTTAGTTTATTAGTTATCAGTTTATGTTAATTAGTCACTAGTTTATGTTAGTTTGTGTTAGTATATGAAGAGGGGAAGACGAGGAGAAGATAGAGGGAGGGAGAGAGGGAGGAGAGAAGGGGAGGATGACGGAAGCCACGTACGAATTACAATATTGAAAGATTGAAAGAAAAACGTACAGAAAGTCTTACGAATCGGATGAAGTTAGTTTAGCCTTATGTTAGCTTTCTGTTTGTTTATATTAGGGCAAAGAGCGAAACAAAAATCCCTTACAAACAATCCAAATAGGCCATACAGTGTACCATGCCCCTTCGAGTCAGTGCCCATACAAATACCCATACCCCTTCACCCCCTCCGGCACCCCCTCCTTCAGCGGACCCAACCGTACCAAAAGGTCATACCGTATAATATGTCCCTTAGTGCCCATACAACCATCCATGACCCTGCCCTCCCCCTCCAATCCTCCTCTCCTCTGCCTCCCTTCCAATCCCCCACCCTTGTCTGACCCCCTCCAAATTTTCCTCCCGTCTGCTTCCCTCCAATCCCCCTTCAATTTGTCTCCCTCCAATCCCCCCTCTTCTTTCTCGCCCCCCTCCAATCCCCCCACCCTTGTCTGACCCCCTCCAAATTTTCCTCCCGTCTGCTTCCCTCCAATCCCCCTTCAATTTGTCTCCCTCTTCTTTCTCGCCCCCCTCCAATCCCCCCACCCTTGTCTGCCCCCTTTCAAATTTCCCCCTTGTCTGCCCCCTTTCAAATTTCCCTCCCGTCTGCTTCCCTCCAATCCCCCTCAAATTTGTCTCTCTCCAATCCCCCCTCTTCTTTCTCGGCCCTCTCCCGTCTCCCCCTTCCAATCCTCCCCCTTCTTCCCCCTCCCTCCCCCGTCAGATAGCGAGTGACCACCGACTGAGGTCCCGCCGCGTTGTTGCCATCACAGCGCGGCAGGAGAGATTGGGGTCGGTGGGTCAGGTGCACAGGCAGGTGAGATACAAGTGTGCGGGGCTGGACTTGCTCAGGTGGAACATGGAGTGAAGCAGGAGGAGGTAGAAGGTGGAATGCAGGTGTCTGGAGGTTAAGAGTAGGAGGCAAAAAGTGGATTGCAGGTGTTTTGAGGTTGATTAGAAGGAGAAAACGAAGGTGGATGCTTGACTCGCTCAGGTGAAACGTAGAGTGAAGTTGAAGGTATAAAATGTGGAATACAGGTGTCTGAAGGCTGATTAGAGGAAGGAAACGAAGGTGAGAGGAGCAACGAAGACAAGAGAAGGTAAAACACAGGTGGAAGAGAGTGGGGGGGGGGGATAGGAGGAGGTAAGAGGTGGAATACAGGTGTGTGGAGGCTAATTAGAAGGTAAATGAAGGTAAATTACAGGTGTGCGGATGTTGGGAGAGAGAGAGAGAGAGAGAGAGAGAGCAAACAGGTGAGGCAATAACTTTACTCTGTTCACCTTGAGAGAGAACAAAAAGAACAACAAGAACAACACCAGTTCCCAAAATAGCTTGACCTTTCCTCTCTCTGTCTGTCTGTCTGTCTGTTCCTCTTTTTCTCCTCCTCTGTATTCCACTTTCTTCCTGTGCTACTTTCTTTTCTTCCTTTCTTCCTTCCTTTCTTCCTTCCTTCCTTTCTTTCTTTCTTTCTTTCTTTCTTTCTTTCTTTCTTTCTTTATTTATTTATTTATTTCTTCCTTCCTTTATCTGACTATTTTTTCCTTATCCATTATTCCATCTTCCTATTCTCCTTTTCTTGTCTTCCTTTCCTCCTTCCCCTCCTTATCTGTTCCCCTTTTTCTCCTTCATTTTTCCACCTTCTTTCCTTCCTACCCTCTTCTTAATTTCTTTCTACTTTTCTCTTCCTATTCCCTCTTTTTTACCTCCCATTTTCCACCTTTTTTCTTTATCCTCTTCTTCTTCGTTCATTCCTTTTGTTTTTTCTCTGTATGGAATATTTTTCTCTTCCCTCTCTACCCTTCCTATCACTATCATTTTTTATTTCCTCCTAACATATATTTCATCTTCCGTTCCTTCCTTCCTTCCTTCCTTCCTTCCTTCCCTTCTCCTTTTCCCGTGAGTCATACAAAAGAAAGGACAGACTAAAGATGAAAAATAAACGAGACGAGACACGAAAGAGAACGTTTATGTTTAAGAAGGATAAAGAGAAAGCGAGAGAAGGTTGCTATGGAGGAAAAATGACGCCAAAACCAATCCCTTGACGCAACGCTCGCCCGCGGGAAGACAAGCCCAGAACACGTCAGTAGGAGAATGGAGTACTAGACGGAGTGGCGGCGGCGATGCTCTGCCAAACCTGTTCTACTTCTGACATTCACCGCTGCGACGACTACTGTTACTACTACTATTTCTACTACTACTACTACTACTACTACTACTACTACTACTACTACTACTACTACTATTTCTTTTGATACTGCTGTTTTTCTTTTTCTTTTTCCTTTATTATTTTCCTTTATTCTTTTATTATCCTCCTTTTTGTCCTACTTTGATTTTTAAAAATACTACTACTACTACTACTACTACTACTACTACTACCACTACTACCACCATCGTTACCGCTACTACTACTACTATTGTTACTGCTACCACTACAATTGTTATTTTCTACTACTACTACTACTACTACTACTACTACACCAACAACCAAAACCACTACCAAGGTCTCATCCCCCTCCCTTCCTCTTCCCATCCCTTCCCCTCACCGTTCCCCTTTCCTCACCCTTCCCATCCCTTCCCCTCACCCTTCCCATCCCTTCCCCTCACCGTTCCCCCTTCCTCACCCTTCCCATCCCTTCCCCTCACCCTGAATAACGAGGGGCTTCCATCTGCTCCCCAATATCAAGGTGCTTCATCTGCTCACCAAGCCCCAAGTGGCGGTCGAGCAGATTAAATCACCCAAGCGGGCGACCTCGTAATGAGCCAATAGGCTTTCTGTTGCCTGCATTTCCATGTTTCCATGTTTCCATGTTTCCCATCCCTTCCCCTCACCGTTCCCATCCCTAACTCTTCCCATCCCTTCCCCTCACCCTTCCCCTTCCCCTCACCCTTCCCATCCCTTCCCCTCACCCTTCCCCTTTCCCCTCCCTCCTCCCTCACGCGCCTGAAGACTCGCCCGAAAGTCGTCTTACGCAACCCAAACCTTCTGCGGCTCATCCTTATGTATTTATTCACCGCTGAGGTTAGGACGGAGTGGTGGTAGTGGTGAATGAATGTGTGGGTTGTGGTCATGGTGGTGGTGGTGATGGTAGTAGTAGTAGTAGTAGTAGTAGTAGTAGTAGTAGTAGCCATATGGGAGAGGAAGGAGAGAAATTTAGGAAAGAAATATGAGAGAGAGAGAGAGAGAGAGAATTTATTGGTCAGACTTAAGACTAATGCTTACGTCTAATTAGAGTAACAACGAGCTCTCTCTCTCTCTCTCTCTCTCTCTCAACATCAACAACAAAAACAAGAGAATTCGCCATTATAAGCTCGTTAGTGAATTCTGGAAGGGTTCATTTAGCGAACTTTATTTTTTTGGGGTCATTTCATTTTATATTTTTTCGTTTCAAGTTTTAATATGTGTGGCGTGGCGCTTTTTTTTTTTTTTGGGGGGGGGGATGAAGGGGTGAGGTTTTTTTTTTTTTGGGGGGGGGTAGGTAAACACATCCATCCTTCCTTCCATCCTCCCATCCTTCCTTCCTTCCTTCCTTCCATCCTCCCATCCTTCCTTCTATCCTCCCATCCTTCCTTCCATCCTCCTATCCTTCCTTTCATCCTCCCATTCTTCCTTCCATCCTCCCATCCTTCCTTCCATCCTCCCATCCTTCCTCTCAACCTTCCTCCCTTCCACCACTTATAGGACTCTCAGGTTACCGGGTTAAGAGGAGAAACGATTACAGAGAAAATATAACGTGGAAATGCAGCGATGACAAACACAGTGCCGGTCATGCTCTTTTTTAGCGGGTCCGGGAGTTTATTCAAGTATTATATGTTTCGTGTACCCTCGCGCCTCTCAGACAGGTGACTCGGGAATACCTGGAGAAGAGTGGAAAGGAGGTGAGGCGGATGTCCGTGTGTGCGTGTGTGTGCGTTCGTTAGAGAGGAAAGGAGGGAAGATTTGCGTGGTGAGAAGAGAAGATAAAATAAAATAATAGAAAATAAGAAGAGGAGAGAAAAGTAAAGAAAAGAAGAGAAAAAGGAGATAAGAGAAGAAGAGATAAGAGAAGAGAAGAGAAGAGAAAATAAAATAATAGAAAATAAAAAGAGAAAAGGTAAAGAAAAAAAGGAAAAAAAAAAGGAGATTATAGGAGAGAGAGAGAGATTAGCACTGTAGTAAAACGTCTACCTCTACCTTAACCTGTATCTCCCTCCACCTTGAACGCCCCTCTCATGACGTGGCTCACCTGTTTCTCACCTGCCCGCCCACCTGACGTCACCTTACCTTGCCTTGCCTTACCTTACCTTACCTTACCTTACCTTATCTCACTGAACATTGCCAGTCCTTTCCTTTTTTATAACTCCACCCAATCGTACCTTACCTTACCTTATTTCAGCTTACCATACCTTACCTTGCCTTACCTTACCTTACCTTACCTTACCGTACCTTAACTTACCTTACCTTACCTTACCTTGCCTTACCTTACCTGCCTTTACCATGCCTTACCTTGCCTTACTTACCTGACGTCACCTTACCTTACCTTACCTTACCTTACCTAATCGAACTTTGCCTTACCTAACCTTACCTAACTTTACTTAACCTAACCTTGCCACTCCTAACCTTACCTTACCTGTGTGTGTGTGTGTGTGTGTGTGTGTGTTTTGCGTATTGACGTGTACCTGAGAGTGACGTCACATTCTCTCTCTCTCTCTCTCTCTCTCTCTCTCTCTCTCTCTCTCTCTCTCTCTCTCTCTCTCTCTCTCATAGGATTATCTTTTTTTCTTTCTATTTTACGACTCCTCCGCCGTTATGCAAACTTCGTCTTGTCATCCACAGCAAGTCATGTTCTTAATGTCATCACCCTCTTCCTCTTCCTCCTCCTCCTTCTCCTCCTCCTCCTCCTCCCCTACTCGTCCCCCTTGACTCCTCTTTTTTGTGCCTCAGAGTAACTGTTTATGAAGGAAATGAAAAGAAGGAAAAAGAAAATAAAGGAGAAGAAAGAAAGAAGTATTCGAGAGAGGAAAGAATGAATAATGAAAATAAAAACTATAAGAAAGAAAAGATGAAAAGAGGAACAGCGGATTGAGGAAAAAGAAATGAAAATAAAAGAGGGAAAGATAGAAAGGGAAAGAGAGAGAAAAACTAAAAGAATGAAAAGCGGTTTGAGAAAGGGGAGAAAAATAAGAAAAAAAAGAAAAAAAGAAGAAAAGAAAGACCGTAAGAAAGGAAAAAAATAAGAAAACTGTCAAGGAAAAGGAAAATAAAAAAAAACGAGAATAATAGAGTAAGGAGATAAAAAATAATAATAAACTTTTAATAATATGCAGTAAAAGAAAAACGTGAAATAAATAAACAAACAAAAAAAAAACAAGAAATCAGCAATAAGAAAATAAAAAGAGAAAAAAAAAAGAAAAAAAAAGATAGGAGAATTAACCGTTTAAGAAGAGGAAATAAACAAACACGTAAATAAAGAATGCAAAAAAACGTAATTCCTGTTTGCCTTACGATTCTTAGTGTTGATATAACGTTCCTCTGTGTTTGTTTGTTTGTTTACGTTATAACACAACAACGTCAATTTGCATGTGTGTAGAGTGCTTGCCCGTTATGTGTGTGTGTGTGTGTGTGTGTGTGTGTGTGTGTGTGTGTGTGTGTGTGTGTGTGTGTGATGATAGGCAAAAATCTCCTCTCTACATCAACCTTATTTGGATCTCCTTCACCTTGACATCTCCCACTGTTCTCCTCCTCCTCCTCTTCTTCTCCTCTTCTTCTTCTTCTCCTCCTCCTTTTCTTCTCTCGTCATTCAATTGAACATTCTGCCTCTCGTCCTTCCTTTTCCTTCTCCTTTTCCCCGCATAACCTTCTCGAACCTTCACTAACCTAACCTAACCTAACCTATCCAAACCTCCTTCTTCTCCCTCCCCAATCCTCCCTTCCCTGACCTCACTCAACCTAACCTATCCAAACCTCCTCCTTCTCCCTCCCTCCCTTCCCTGACCTCACTCAACCTAACCTCCCCTTCTCCTTCTTCCGCAGGTGAATGGCCGGCGTGGCTCAAGGGGAACCTCATCAGAGTCGGCCCCGGCAAATTTGACTTCGGAGACTTCACGCTCAACCACTGGCTCGACGGAATGGCCATCATGCACAAATTCCAGATCGACGGCGGCCAGGTCAGTGGTGGAACGGTGGAAGAGGTGGATGAGGGGTGGATGAGGGGAGAGTGGATGGGGATTAGTGGAATGGTATTGGTGTGTGGGATGGATGGGATAAGGGATAGGGGTTCAGGAGGAGTTGGTGGAGAGGTGGAGTGGGTGTGGGAGTGGAGTTTGAAGGTGTGGAGTAGTGGACTTGCTTTGTTAGGTTATATATGTGTGTGGTGGAGGGGGGATGGGTGGAATGGGTGGAGTGGAGAGGAATGAATGGGCAGGTGGAGTGGGTAAGGGAGGGTGGATGAAGAAGGCAGGGGGAGTGGTGGAGTGGTTTGTAGGAGTATAAGTTTGGAAGAGGAGGAGGAGGAGGAGGGAGAAGAGAGAAGGAAAAGAAGAAAATAAAAATAAAAGATAAGAGAAGAGAAAGCAAAGAAGAAGAGAAGAAGAAGAGAAGAAGAAGAAGAAGAATCACCCATACTAAATCTTAAAATCATAAACAAGGAACACAAAAAGAATGAAAAAAAAATAAGACTAAGAAGAAGAAGAAGAAAGAGGAAGAAGAAAGAAAAAGAAGAAGAAAAAGGAAGGAAAAATATGGTCTTAAAGTCGCACCAGCAGCATCCCTCTTCTCCCCACCTTTACCTCCCCTCCTCCTCCTCCTCCTCCTCCTCCTCCTCCTCCTCCTCTTCCCCAGGTATTTTAGTCTCTACGACCTAGCTGGCTGCTGAGAGTGAAAGTGAGGTGGGGAGGGGAGGGGAGATGGGGTGAGGGGAGACTGACCTGCGCCCCCTCACACCTACCTCACAGGGAGCACGAGGTCTGTAGGTCACTTACTCCCCTCTCCCCATCCCTTACCTCCCCTTTCATCCCTTATCTCCCCTCCCCTTCCTTCCCTCATCTTCCTTATCTCTCTCTCCCACTCCTAAGGGATCTCATTATATTCTCTTCTCCCCTTCTTCTTCTCCCCTCTTCTCTTCTCCCCCTTTTCTTCTATGCCTCTTTCGCTACCCTTCCCTCTCCTTCTTTTCCATCTTCTCTTCATCTATTATCTTTTCTTGCATATCTCCTTTTATTTCTCTTCCCATCTCCTCCCTTCTTCTTTTTTTTCCTCTCTTCCCTTCTCCCCTTCTGTCCCCTTCACTTGCCTATCCACCCTTCTCCCCTTCCCTTCCCTCCCCTCCCAGTCCCTTCCCTCTCCTCCCTTCCCCTCATTCTCTTCCCCTTCCGTCCCCTTCTCTTCCATATCCCACATCCCCTTCCCTTCCCTTCATCTAACCCCTCACCTTCTCCCCCTCCTCCTCCTCCTCCTCCTCCTCCTCCTCCTCCTCCTCCTCCTCCTTCCCCCATCTCCCACGTCCTTAGGCCTACCTCTCACTCGTACATTCCTTCACCTTTTTTTTTTGTCTTCGTCCACTTACACCTGCACTTGATGACCTAATTCTTGTCTGTCTGTCTGTCTGTTATTTTCGTCTCTGCTTCTTCTATTCTGTCTTCTTCCTTTCTCCTCCTCTTTGTATTTTCTTTTATCTCTCCTCTCTCTTACTTTCCTCTTCTCTCTTCCCTCCCTCCCTCCAGTTCCTCCCTTTTCTCTCCTCTCCTCAAGTCAATTTCTCTCCTGCTCCAATTTCTTTCTCCTTACACTTTAAATGATCCACTTTTCTCTCCTACTTAATTAAAACATAATTCTCTCCATTCTCACAACTCTCTCTTCTCCCTCTCCTCTTCTCCCCTCTCCCCTCCTTCGCCCTAATTCATCTCGCCCCACTTTCTTCTCCCTCTCACCTTCATGTCCACTTTTCTCCCCACTAGTTAAGTTTCCCTCTCCCCGCTCTCTCTACTTCTCCCTCCTCCTCCTCCTCCTCCTCTTCTCCCCTTCCCTCCTCTCCCCTCTTCTTCCCTCAACCGCAAAAGAAGTCAGTTGGTTACCTCGCTCGCTTCCCTTTCTCTCCCATTACTCCTCTCTTCTCCCCTCCCCTCATCTTCTCCCCTCCTCTCCCCTCTTCTTCCCTCAACCGCAAATGAAGTCAAATGGTTACCTCGCTTCCTCCCTTTTTCTCTCCGATTACTCCTCTTCCCCTTCTACCTCCTCGTCGCTATCCTCTTCTTTTCTTCTCTCTCCTTCTCCCCTTTCTCTTCTCCTTCCCCTTACCAATCCCTTTTTTCCCCTTTTATTTTCTCCCATTTCCCTTTCCCCTTCCTCCGTGTTTCCTTCCTCCCTTCCATTCCCTTTCCATTTTCATCCCCTTTCTTCGTATTTCCTTCCTTCCTTCCCTTTCCTTCCCTTCCTTCCCTTCCCTTTCCATTTTCATCCCCTCTCCTTCGCACCTTTTCCCTCTCCCCACACCATCCCCTTTCTCCTCTCTCATTCCCTTCATTTCCCTTTCCCTTCCCTCACACCTCAATCATTCCCCCTCATCCCCTCTTTCCCCTCTCATTTCCCCTTCATTTCCCTTTCCCTTCCCTCACACCTCAATCATTCCCCCTCATCCCCTCTTTTCCCCCCCTCTCTTTACCCCTCATCCCTCTCTCACCCTCACCATCTCTTTCCCCTTCTCCCTCCTTTCACTCTCCTCTCCCCCCTTCAACCCCCTTTCC